>NC_041411.2:88351994-88534494 GCF_900747795.2 Erpetoichthys calabaricus | reverse complement strand
GGTTTTTGCTCACCGTTCTTGTGATCATTTTGACCCCATGGGGTGAGATCTTGCGTGGAGTCCCAGATTGAGGGAGATTGTCAGGTCTTGTATATGTCTTCCATTTTCTAATAATTGCTCCCACAGTTGATTTCTTCACACCAAGCTCCTTACCTATTGCAGATTCAGTCTTCCCAGCCTGGTGCAGGTCTACAATTTTGTTTCTGGTGTCCTTTGACAGCTCTTTGGTCTTGGCCATAGTGGAGTTTGGAGTGTGACTGTTTGAGGTTGTGGACAGATGTCTTTTATGTTGATAACGAGTTCAAACAGGTGCCATTAATACAGGTAACGAGTGGAGGACAGAGGAGCCTCTTACAGAAGAAGTTACAGGTCTGTGAGAGCCAGAAATCTTGCTTGTTTGTAGGTGACCAAATACTTATTTTCCACCATAATTTGCAAATAAATTCTTTAAAAATCAGACGTGATTTTCTGGAATTTTTTTCTCATTTTGTCTCTCATAGTTGAGGTATACCTATGATGAAAATTACAGGCCTCTCACATCTTTTTAAGTGGGAGAACTTGCACAATTGGTGGCTGACTAAATACTTTTTTGCCCCTCTGTGTGTGTGTGTGTGTGTGTGTGTGTGTGTATATATATATATATATATATATATATATATATATATATATATATATATGGAAGAGAAGGTCTGTGATACGGTTTGCATATTTGCAGCTGGAGATCCACAAAGGGAGAAAAAAATGAATCACGTATCATAAAGTAGTTTTTATTCCTGAGCTTTCAACCCCTACCAGGGATCTTCATCAGAGGATAATGCTTAGACTTACAAGAATCAAAGGCAATATATAGCAACACATTAAGTGAGGGGGAGGTGACTAAGTCAGTATGATCAAGGGAGGGGGGGGTTGTATAGTTTATTTATTATGTACATGTTCTTCTTAAGTTAACATATGCTGGATTTATGTCCAAGTGTCTGTTGATGGCATTTTCATTTAATAGCCAAGACTCTAGAGTGAGTAAGAAGAAGTCAGTATTGGTCTAATGCATTATAATATTGATAGAAAACTGCAATTCAGAAAGTTCCTTTTTTCCCCAGTCATGAAAGTACTCTGTAATTAAGGAAACCGTTATTTTTGCCAGTTTTTTGTTTATCTTTGTTCAAGTTGATTATTTGAATAGTGGATCATAGTTAATTTTCAGATAATGCCTCAGGCAGCTCACAAGGCTGTTGTTAAATTATTGATAACCTCCCACAATCAGGGGCTATAAATGCTGACATTCCTTGTGGGTTGTTCATACATTTTGCATTGCATTCCACAGTGCATTTAGTTCCATTTACTTAGTGGTATGGTCCACAACCACCATCAAAAATCTGTTCTAGACTTGTATTACTAGCAGAGGGTCCCATAAGGTCACCTATGAGTATCACTTTTGGCTCCTGGCTGTCTTTAACTTTAAAATTTGTGCAGGTTTTCCTTGGAGTGATTCATTCTTTGGAAAGATGAGAACACTGGTACATGTGGCTCCACGCACTTTTAGTAACCATGTATAAAAACCAATAGTGAAATGAGAAAAAAAAAAAAGATAAAAATGCACATTGTAGTACTGTTGCACAGAGACGAGCACAGAAACCCAATGACATTTCTACACTCTAAAGTCAAATAAATATGTCATTCTTTTTAGCCTTTACCCACTTTCCATTTCCAGTGTGACTGCTGCAGTCTCCAAGCAAAACTATATAGTCCATTTCAAATTAAGCAGGTCATTCTTTCATGTCTGTAGTCTCTCAGCAGAACTGTAAAGTCAATGAGTCATACCCCTTTGGAGTATAAGAATATAGACTATAAGAGTGCATATCCACAAGCAGACATAAATTTTCTTAATACATAACATTTTCTTTAATTTTCTTCTTTCCCACTGGTGCTAATTTATACTGTATGGCACCTGGTTAGATTGTGGGGCTTGTAAGTATCATAGAGTGTTTCCCACTCTGAGCCTAACTCAGAGACCAGGCTCCATAGTTGCATCCCAGTAACGTTTTGCTGGACAAGGCTCGTTTAGTTTTAGTGAGAATCATCACTGCTCAAATGTTTTGTCATTGTTTGTCTTGTTCCCAATCAAAAAAGCACAATAAAGTTACTTTAAAACAATGTATTTATTATGGTAGTTCATACTACTTTTAGTCTGATTAAAATAGTTTCTACCTTTCCTGTGTTTTTTGCCTTCTATGAAGAAATAAACTATTTACATAAATACATCTAACAAGGCATTTAGATTTAACCTTTTATTATAGTAAATAACCTTTCCTTATATATATATATATATATATATATATATATATATATATATATATATATATATAATAATTTTTTTTTTTTTTTTTTTAAGTTTGTTAATTCAAAACAATGCTATACTCACAGGAGTTCAGGTATTCCTTGATAATGTTTTTATAATTAAGACATTTATTAGTTGAAGTCAGCAATCCAGAAGAATCGGCTGTTGCAAGTTTAAAAATTAAAATAAATAATGTAAAATTCTGTAATTATTCCCAGTAACCATACTTCACCTTATTTGTATAGGATGGCGTCTCTTCGATGACAGCACTGTCACTACAGTGGAGGAAAGCCAGGTAGTGACACGTTATGCTTATGTGCTTTTTTACCGTCGACGTAACTCTCCTGTGGAGAGACCTATTCGGCGACACAGCCCTCATGGCACTGATTCACCAGCAATGGCAGCTGGAGCTGCAGCTAATCAGGTGAGATTACCTTTTAAACTTTTTAAAACAAAAATTGGTTTACTATGTTTGTCACTGATAGTACTTTCATTTACATATGTTCCTAATAGTGCCATTTATATACTGCATACAGTAAACTGATTTACATTATTTGTGAATGCAGTAAGTAGCATCAGTAAAACTAATGTTTTGCTAAAATGTCTTAAAGGTAGTTTTGTTTCAAACAGGAGAAAGAACTTGTATTACAGAAAGTGTGCACCATATAGGCAACTTTATCAGTTGTACAGTCAAGATTATCTTGTTGCACTTCTTTATCTATTGTCAAGTTTCATTTCTTAATAGATAAATGATGCATTTCTTATCATTCCACTCTACTTATGTATTAATCTGATTTGTTTATTTTTATTTTATATTTTCCATGGATCATGGGTATAAAGGTTTTTTATTCGGTCATTGCTCACTTTCAAAAATGTCCTTTCTTTGTTTTTAGCTATGGTTCTTTCCTGCATTTAAATGCTGTGCTTGCCATGCCAAGTTGTCATGAACTTCATGTTCTTACTTTGCCTTTATCTTTCCTGCTTCTGGCAGTGTGCATTCCTCACACGTGACCAAAAGGCCTTAATCAGCCTAATTGAAAGGTAGCTAAAATGAATTGGTATAATTAATCCAGTTAATTAATTGGATGAAAGCATCTTAAAATGAATTCAAACCTGACGTCTGTCAGGTTGCACTTTAATTAATTGAACTAAATAAATGCTTACCTTGCCCTACAGAAAGTAATGCTGTAGCATTGTTTTGTTGTTGTTGTGAAAAAAGATACTTTGCTCATTAGACTCTCTGCTCAAAGATTTGTCTGAGTGGTTTGAGGGTTGAGTAAATTATTATTACTTTATTGTTAACTATTGTGCCAAGACCAATTAGGAGACAAAAAATATGAATTGACAGTAGTGGCAAAAACTGTAGCAACTTTGGGAAACAAAAGGCTCCATGGGACAAAGTGGCCAGTGATTGCGAGTACTATCATTCTTAAAAAGCAGATATTTGAAATTGAATTGGTCCTAAGAGCAACAAGTAGGGGCATACTTCCTATGCAGGAGGGTATGGAGGTGTTAAGTTACATAGACTTTTATTATCTCAGAGGGATATTTTTTTGTTGCATGAAGGTACAAAACTGAGGATGTTGCTACACTTACAAAAGAAATAAATACAAGAGCCAACAAACAAGAACCATTGTTATAAGCAGTATATACACTCATAAGATTTCTACAAAATGAGTAATTAACACTAATAATGCACAAAAATATTTGAGAATGATATCCTTGATCTTAGAAAGGTATAGTTGTGAAAAGGAACAATCATACCATTGAACAGACTCCTCAGCATCAGGTGTATGAGTGTCTTCCTTATTTTTTTAGGTACTCGCAGTGATAAATGTATGGAAATGCTTTTTCCTATGTTAATGTCTGCCATCATTTATATGCAAAGCAAACAGATGAGACAGACAGCAGCCTTGTGTGGGTTATTGATTTTCCATGGGCTCGCACAACAGAATCAGAAGTGTTGGGGGGGTGTGGTGAAGGAAACACTTTGCTCTATATGTATGCTGGTAAGGGTCCAGATAAGTAGCAGCTCTCTTTTAATCAACTCAACTTCTCAAATTATTTCATTATATAAAAATGTAATGCCACCGGTCTGTAGTAATTTAATGGAGTTGGAGTTGCACATCTAGCTATTGGAGGAATGTTTACCTTTTTTAGGGTTTTGGCACATTTTGTAATTGCAGAGAAAGAGTGAAGTATTGGACAGGGCTGCTTTCCCATGAACCAAGTCAATCAACCAGGATGACTGCTAACTCCAGTCTCGAGTCTAATCTTTTTCTGAATAATTTCTAAAGCAGAATTCTTTATCAGAAACTTAACATAGAATTTAATGCATTTTTGAGCCAGTTTAATAGACTTTTAACCCCTTGTCAATTCCAAAAGATTGCTTTTATTGTGAAAACTTTCATCTTCCTACTGCATCATAATGAACCTGGTTTGTCGATATGGAGTTTATCCTCTTGCTTGATTCCATGATGCACTTCATTTCTTTCTGTTAAGTTATATTTCCATGTTGAAATGCCCTGTTTCTCGAGTTTACAGTTGAAATCTTTGGTAATCCATAATTTACTTTTAGGAGCCCACAAATTACTGCCAGGACTTAGTTTGACAGATTTAACTGGAATTATAGTGTCCTTGCAGTTAATTCATCATTATCTGCTCAGGATTCGTAAACCACAATTCACTCAATACATTCATAATAACCATCCAAGTACCCAACAGAGTTCAACTCTGTTTAACTGCTGGCTTTTTTCTATAAAGACTTATTTTATATCTGGGAATGAGATGGACTTTTGATCTGATGAATGTAGTGGGAGTTTGGCTGTAGATTCATAAATGCATAAAATGTCGGTGTCACATTTATTAAGTCTGTTGTAACAAACTAATAAAAATTACCTGGCATTTACTATAGTGGATACTGGTTAAAATAGTCCAACAGTAGGATTTGGAGATCCAGACAGTGATTGAAGTCTCTGTATCGGCCTGGAAACAGTGTGTGCTGCCCACCCACTAACACACTCATGTGAATATAGATGATCCTAAAAAAGATTTTATGGAAACAGTTGGTAATTAATTTGGGCATTACAAAACAGACAGAAGTTCCACCTTTTTAGTAATCCTTTAGACCATTATCAATTTATAATAAAGGCAAACAGCCCCACCATATACTTACTAGTGATAGAAATCAATCACAACAAATAGGTGCAGCAAATCCAATTATCATCAAATTTTCATCAGAATTGTCTTCAGGTAAGCCCATTTCTGTAAATTCTTATTGCGTGCATCTGTGAAATCGGGCTGAAAGTTTAGTTTACTCTGTAATGGAAAATTTCTCATGATAAAAGTCATGACCTTAGACGTTTTTCAGTCTTTCTCGAGTACCACCTTTTTTTTACATTTAACATTCTTTTCTAGTTACACGAATATAAGAACCAGTTACTGAACTAAAAATAGTTGTCAAATACACTGAAAACTTAGGTGACAGATGTGTACTGTTTGCTGTGTGATCCATGAAAACTCACAAGGAGACATAGCATGAAGACCCCCAGGTCAGAGGTTTACTCCCAGAAAATGAGGATAGAATACATACCACTTAAGGGAATGAGAGTTTTAACAAAACACGGAGAGAGACCATCTCACTTCCAATCATTACAAGCACAGTGCCATTCTATCAGAATTGGTTATGATGCTACCAATAGGAGTCAGTTTTGAACTTGTTGATGCTAATTCAACAAGTCATTCCTGAGGGTTATTGGCTTCTTTATGAAGCACTCACAGTTACATTGATCAGAGTCCCCTGTTTCATGGTTTTAAATTTAGTTCAATATTGGGATGAAGTCTGGAAAAGATCAAAATAACTCGTAAAATAACTAATTCATATCTGGAACCTGCATCAGAGAGTTGTGCCCCAAAGGTTATTGTCATCGGAATTGTAAATATTCTTTCAAGAGCAGTTTGAGGCCATGTCAACAATTTTCCTAAAATGTTCTTCATTGAAACCATTTTGATATGGATCATAAGCCCTAGTGATAAACTAATCACATGCACAAATTTTCAAGGTTAAGAATGTGTTTACAGTGAATCAAAAAATATCTTCCACTATTTGTGATGGAATTTCATCACTCACAAAAAAACACATTCTAGCTACCAAAACAAAGAAGCACATTTTAAAAATAGGTTTTGGTATGCTCCCACATGAAACAAGTGTGACAATCAGGATAGCTGTCCATTGTATTACACCCGATAAAGCTAGTGGCACCAGTATTCAAAATTGCTGTCTCCTATAGGTATATCTAATTGCACAAAAATGCGTTGTGAACTTGAATAAACTATGCAAGGAAATGTGAGAGTACAAATTCTTTATGAAACTGATTTTTCATGGATTTCCCTTAACTTTCAATGTCAACTTTATTTATATAGCACATTTAAAACAACATCAGAATGCTGTGGCCAAAGTGCTTTACAATAACAGAATTAAAGAAAAACTTATAATTAAAGAAAAACATACAATTAACATGAATAACATAAATAGAAATAAAATAAATGAACATGAATAAAATAAATAATAAATAGAAGTAATGTTACATAATCACAATGAGGAAACCATCAGTATTACTGAAGGTCATGGAATGCAAGTGAATAGAAATGAGTCTTTAATCTTGTTTTAAACAGTTCAATTGTAGACGACTCCTTTATGTGATGAGGTAAAGAGTTCCACAGGCGAGGAGCATCAGATGCAAATGCCCTGTCCCTCTTAGTTTTACACTTGGTATGGGGGACAACAAGAGTAACAACTGACCAGAAGATCTAAGCACTCTGGATGGCTGGTGTAAAACACATAATTCAGATAAATAGGCAGGAACAAGCCCATGTAAAGATTCAAAAACTAGCAACAAGATTTTTAAATCAATTTGAAAACTGACAGGCAGCCAGTGTAAAGAAGCTAATATTAGAGAAACAGAGTCATACTTTCTTGCCCCAACCAGAAAGCGAGCAGCAGCATTCTGGACCAACTGTAACCTGTGTATCAGGTTTGCTAATCCCAGAATACAGCGAGTTGCAGTAATCAAGGCGATAAAAGCATGAGTAATTTTCCCAAGATCCCTAGAAGATAAAAAAGGCTTTATCTTACCTAATAGACGAAGCTGGAAAAAGCAACCCTTGACTACAGAATTAACTTGTTTCTCAAAAGAGAGGTTACTGTCAAAGATAACATCTAGATTGCGGACTTGAGGTTTGCAAAAGACAGAGACAGAGCCAAGAAGTCCAAGACCAATTTGGGCTTTAGCTGATGGACCCACTATAAGCACCTTAGTTTTATTTTGATTCAGATCAAGAAAATTATTAGCTATCCAGGATCTTAGTTCAGACAGACAGTTGTGCAGTTGATTTATTGCAGAGTTGCAGATGGGAATATAAACCTGTATCATCGGCATAGCAGTGAAAAGAATTGTTAAATTTCCTAAAAATAGCTCCAATAGGGTGAAGGTATATAGAAATAGGACCCAAAATGGGATCCCTGAGTAACACCACATTTAAGAGGAGCAGTAGACGAAAAAGAGGAATTTAAAATCACTGAAAAGTGTCTACCAGTTAGATATGACCTGAACCAGTTAAGAGCGGCCCCTTTAAGCCCAACAAGATGTTCAAGCCGCAACAGCAATATTTCGTGGTCAATAGTGTCAAAGGCAGCAGTCAGGTCCAGGAGGACAATGACCAAAGCTCCACCTGAGTCAGCAATAATAGAGATGTCATTGAATACTTTAACGAGGGCTGTCTCAACACCATGATAACGCCTAAAGCCAGATTGGTAGATCTCAAATAAATAATTGGAGTTAAGGTGATCAACCAGTTGATTATAAATAATTCTTTTTAATATTTTAGCCAGAAAATACAATTGGGAAATCAGGTGAAAATTGGCTAAAACACCAGGATCTAATTCTGATTTTTTTTTAGACAGGGACGCACTGCAGCATGTTTAAAAAATGAGAACACAACCCCCGCACTAATAGAATCATTGATAATGGCTAGTAAAGATGGGCCCAAAACATCAAAGGCTTCCACCAAGAGGTGTGGTATACAATATCCAGAGGACTGGGGGATGGTTTAAGGGTGTCAATAGTTCTTTTTAGCTGTGAAAGTAAGACAGGATCAAAAGATTCAAATACAATACCATGATTAACAGTAGGAAGTTCATAGTCAGTTGGAACAATACCACAGCGAATTTTTCAATTTTACTGACAAAGAATGAAACTGCTCACATGAAAGAATAGTGGTATTTAATCCCATCACAGAATGAGGGTGAATGGCCACATTAATTGAATTAAATAAGACCCTAGGATTCTTAGAATGACGGGAAACTAAATCGGCGAAGAAATCATGTTTAGATTTCATAACTGCAACCTGGAATTTGAATAAAGAAGTCCTAAAAATCTGTTTAGAAACAATCAGACCATCTTTTTTCCAACGTCGTTTCGCAGTTCAACAGGCGCGGTGCAGCGATCGCGTGGTTTCATTTAGTCAGGGAGCAGGTCTTCCCTTATTACAGCGTGTCTTGAGCTGAGAAATTGAGTCTAATACCGTTTTGCAAGAAGAAATAAATTGTAAGACAGAATCATCGATACAATCATATTGGACATGCACATCAAGACTAGAGAATATGGTTTTAAAATCGGATATAATAGAAGAATATAAAAAGCGAGAGCAGCGTGAAGCACAATTAGTAGTAGGGACATCTACAGTAATGTTCAAATCCATCATTATAGAAAAGTGATCAGTAAAAGAAACATCGCATAAATATCATTAACTGAAATATCACGTGTAAGAACGAAATCAAGGGTGTGACCAAGAGAGTGAGTTGGCATATTATGCTGGATAAAATCAAATTATTCCAATAGTGATTAAAAGTCATTAACCAAAGGTTTCGATTGACAACAAACGTGAATGTTAAAATCACCAACAATAAGTACTTTGTAATGGGAGAGGGTGATATCAGCCAGGAGATCAGCGAATTCAGAAATGAATATATCATTAATTACAGGAGGTCTATAAACCACAGCAAACAACAAAGAAGGGGGAGCTGCACACTTCGAAAAGTTGCAGTTTGAAGCTACTAAACTGACCCTTTGTAAGGCTCCGATACAAGAACATACTTTTAAAAACAGTGGCAATGCCCCCACCACGATGAGTCAGACAATGAGAGTTTAAAAATGAACAACCTGATGGTCAGTAAAACATGAAGAGTCACCATTTACAATCCAGGTCTCAGTGATGAAAAAGAAATCCAGATTATTTGAGATAATAAAGTCTTGCAGAATAAAAGTTTTATTAGACACTGATCTCATGTTCAAGAGAGCAGCTTTGATAGCAGTAGAAGAGCTCGCTGCGGGATGAGCACAGGTGAGTGTGCGAAGATTAGCAGCGTTTACTCCACGAGAGCACACTGAGGAAAAGTGAATCATCCGCCTTGAAATGGAGAAATTAAATCCGGTGTCCAGCGCCCATGAACCAGGGATGGATTCCTGTGCAGGAGAAGATGGGTCGTAGGCAACTTGCAGGCATCGGGAAACCAAACTCTGGGACTTGAGTCGGCGTTGTTTAACAGCAATACCGGCTCTTTTTCCACGTCGGTGGTGGGTGCGTTTGCGTCTCCGAGAGGCATTCATCTCACTGATACAGGTAAACACCGGCGTCCAGGTGAAGAAATCAGCAGATAAATAAAACAAAGGTGGAGGATCACATAATATCCCAACAGGAGATGAAAATTGAGAGGAAAGCAAGCAATAAAATGTTAAGTAAAGAATCACAATCGTAGGACAGTGGTTGTTGGGATAAACTAATACATAAAAACAAAGATAAAACATAGATTAGCAAGACGAACAGACGGCCAGCCACACCAATCAGCAACATCATTATTTATCTTACTTATGAAACACAACAACTTGATCCTTTTTCCAGGTTATTTGTGAAATGTTACGGGTTAAAAATGAGCAGAGACCAACTGATATTCTGCTTTGGTGAAACGGATGGTGAAAATTTTAATTTTCAGCAAAATATTTTATTCAAGAAAATAAATACTACCTGGAGAACCTTAAGATGATTCAACATTCACTTAATCTTTAAACTTCTTTTGGTGAAACATACAATTATATCAGTCATTTTTGATGTACCTTGGATTCCTCAGTTTGCATTAGTCTTAGGTGTTGTAACTGTGTTGTCAGTTCACATGACTAAAGATCTCTGCTCTTAACCCATTTCATTTTAAGAATTAACTACTCTGCCCTCTCACTGCTAAATGTCTTCAGCCAGAGCTGTTAGGCCGAAACTGTAGGTTTGTGTTAATTAAATACAGTAATCCCTCCTCCATCGCGGGGGTTGTGTTCCAGAGCCACCCGCGAAATAAGAAAATCCGCGAAGTAGAAACCATATGTTTATATGGTTATTTTTATATTGTCATGCTTGGGTCACAGATTTGCGCAGAAACACAGGAGGTTGTAGAGAGACAGGAACGTTATTCAAACACTGCAAACAAACATTTGTCTCTTTTTCAAAAGTTTAAACTGTGCTCCATGACAAGACAGAGATGACAGTTCCGTCTCACAATTAAAAGAATGCAAACATATCTTCCTCTTCAAAGGAGTGCCTGTCAGGAGCAGATCATGTCACAGAGATAGAGAGAGACAAAAGCAAACAAATCAATAGGGCTGTTTGCCTTTTAAGTATGCGAAGCACCGCGGCACAAAGCAGCTCACACCCCCTCCGTCAGGAGCAGACAAAGAGAGAGAGAGTTTGTTTTTCAAGCAAAAATCAATACGTGCCCTTCGAGCTTTTAAGTATGCGAAGCACCGTGCAGCATGTCCTTCAGGAAGCAGCTGCACACAGAAGGTAGCAACGTCCCTATCGTCTAGGTGTGCGAACAGCCCCCCTGCTCACACCGCCCTACGTCAGCGCAAGAGAGAGAGAAAGTAAGTTGGGTAGCTTCTCAGCCATCTGCCAATAGCGTCCCTTGTATGAAATCAACTGGGCAGACCAACTGAGGAAGCATGTACCAGAAATTAAAAGACCCATTGTCCGCAGAAACCCGCGAAGCAGCGAAAGATCCGCGATATATATTTAAATATGCTTACATATAAAATCCGCGATGGAGTGAAGTCGCGAAAGGCGAAGCGCGATATAGCGAGGGATCACTGTAGATAGTATCTATAAGAGCTATATCCAAAAAAAGTTTGGATCTGACACACAATTTGTAAACCTAGGGTCATAGCAAGATGGCTTTCATTATAGAATACGAGTGCCTAGCTTTTCATAGATTACCTTTTTATCTGCATGTTATCCAAATAAGTGCTCTGTTGCCCTGTTTTGGCATCCCATATCATTTTACATTGAAAGATTTTGTTCAAAATTTTAAATAATTTAGTATATTAATCCTGCATTTGAGACTCTGGCTGACCGTAGTTTCAGGTATCAGTGATTTCATGTGTTTAAGAAAATATATGCAGGTACTCAAAAGATATTATTATGCTTATTTAAGGGCAATATCAGCTCAAGAGTTGTATAATTTTAGATTGTTTCACTGACAGAGAAATTTACAAGACATTTTAGAGATAAAAGAGCCATGAGTACAGGGGTTATAGTATGATGCAAGTAGCAACTAACTGAAGCCTTGTAAAATTGTTGTTTATTGGTCATGCGAAAAGACAGTTAACCTCAGGGACTAACACAGGATTCCCAAAAATAAAAAAATTTGTCAAATTACACTAGCCCCACTTGGCCAAATCTATATACCTAGATATATTACTGCATTATATCAGAATTGCTACTTTTCTATATTTAAACACACTCCTTCATTGAAGCTGTCACAGTGTGGTTTATAGTGAAAATTATCCATCTGTCATTGTATGGGTACTTGGGTAGTGCTAAACCTTTCTTAAACTGGTGTAGTAAACTTTTGAAATTTCTGTCCTTGTTTTTCAGTACTAGTAAATTCTAGAACTGCACAACACATTCTTCCTCCCTGAAAATGGGAAGAATTTGGTGCACTGATTAGAAATTGTAAGGCTAAGTCCAGCTGATAAAAAATTCACATTTTTTGTCTGTAAAGTGTTTTTTTCTGTCTTTGATCACTCTTTCGTCAAGATCCCTCATTGTTGCACCACTGATTTGGTGGAACAAGAAGTTGCAGAATACAGGAAACAAGGACTAGTGCATATAAAGAGGATGCAGTAA
The DNA here is from genome assembly GCF_900747795.2 of Erpetoichthys calabaricus. Classification (NCBI taxonomy): domain Eukaryota; kingdom Metazoa; phylum Chordata; class Cladistia; order Polypteriformes; family Polypteridae; genus Erpetoichthys; species Erpetoichthys calabaricus. The sequence continues at coordinate 88,521,932 of NC_041411.2, read as the reverse complement.
ATGACCACTAGGGGAAAAAATAGAGATGGATGCTCATGTCCCAGATCATCTTTTCTTAGGGGAAGATTTTTGTCAACTCTACTAGGCCGTCTAGTAGTGATCTCAAGCGTAATAGGCTTGTAGATTGGACTATGCCAGTATCCCACGTTGATTTTCATATATGTTGTCATTTAAGTAGACTGTTGTGATTCTGAACAATGATGATGTAGATACAGTAAATACTGATATTTTAATTAATCATTCCAGGATATGAACAGCTGAATTAATTAATTTAATGCTAAGTATATCCTCTTAAGCCACAATATTATAATTCTAGATTAAAGGAGGAGCACACAGTAGGTAATTATTACTGTCCAAAGAAAGTCACATTGGTACTTTAAGTAATAATGTTTTTTTTTCTTTATATACCGCCTTTCCCATAAACACATGCAGTCACCCCTCCTTTTGTTGCTGTTATAGTAGTCTTTATTAGATGTCTTAGGATTTTGTAATGTTTGTATTTCTTTGACAAACTTGTATTTTTAATCTCTGGGAATAACTAAATGATTAATATGATTCTTGTCGAATAAATTAGAGACTTTGTAAACTATAGTATGTAAAAGTGTAATAAAGAAAAATCATTTTATTTTTTAGTTGTGATATAGTCAGTTTTAATTTTATTATAATATTTTTCAAGCATTGGGAAAGTCATTTAAATTGGAGTGATTCTAAGAACCTGACATAGGTTTCCACAAATCTTAGGCTTCTCTGATATGGCAGGAACTGGAGGAAGATGAAGATGCAGATGTCATCCAGCAGCACATGTACAAGAGGTTTTGGACAAGAACTGGGAGGCTGACACCTAAAGATACACCGGAACTTGTGCTCAGCAGCCTTCCTGATGCTGAAGAAAACTGTGTTCGATTTATTGTTCTTGGTACCATTGCAGCAGTGGTAGCCTTGTTTGTTAATGTTCTTTACCCATTGATGTCTCAGGGTCACTGGAAATAAGATGCAAAGTTATAAATAAGCTATATATTTCATGGTGTGCTATGGGAAGGCAGTTCTAGTGTAAACTCTTATCTATTGTATATGTGATTGGGATAATATTAGCAATTGCACTTAAAGCTATACACAATAAGATCTTTTGATATTACATCATTTTAGACCGATTATATTAATACTTTAACACACTGCATACTTACATTGCACTAGAACAAGACTGTACTATAGGTAAAGTTTAACAGTATAATATAAAACTGTATTCTCTGTGATTACAGTACCTCCTTGGTGTAACATTTAATTGTTCTATTAGGGAAAATTATCCTTTTATGTTTATTATTTTGGCATTATACTAACTACCTCAAAATGAATATTGTAGAAAGTAAAGGTTCTACCACATTTAACAGTGCCTGTTAATGTTCCATTGGCTCTTAAATTAAAAAATAGTTTGAAATGAAAGCCAGCACAGGTTTGGAAATGAGAAGATCTTGTTAGACCGGTATGGTAGACTTTTTTATCACTCAATGAGAGCAGCAGACAAAATAGGACTATATTGGAGTACAGGTCAAATCCCATTATAGTGAATGCCGAAGTAATGAAATTTTCAGAATAACAAATACTTTTTTTGGGGATGAACAAATGTTCATTAAATATTGTATTGAACAGATTTTATTTTAATGAAATGTAAATTTCAGTATAACAAACATTTTTTGACCAAAAATGGCCACTGAAGACAACAGTGCAATGCAAAAAAATACTTAATGCTGTGCCTACACTTTCACAGAGTCTCTAGAACCCTGCAGTAGGCTGTTTCTTTTTTGTTATACTAAAAGAAAGGGACAGTCTGTTGTGAAGTTTGTGGTCCCGGGCAGTCTCAGTGAGGACGTAGGTGTGACATCATACACAAAGCTGAATTCTGAGTCCGTGTTCCACCGAGCATCTACATGGGTAGTTGTGTTGTGTGTGAATACTGTACTGTTTGAGTTTCATAGCGCTTTTCAAAGTTTCCTTTGCAATGAACAAAAAAAGTGAGAAACTAAAAATACAGGTAATTTATTACTTTATAGAGAAGGCTGGTACAGTCTCAAGACTTCATTCAAAATAGGAGGTGTCACTTCTGCACTCAAGATAGGCTCCATGACACTGGTAATTGTATTGTATTGCTTTAGCTCCCATCTTCATATTAGAACATCACCAGCAGCTCAGAATCACCACTGTGGCAAACCATGAGAGTGCGAGGAAGTGCAGGTCATATCCCTGTCTTAAACATTCTAAACATTGTGCAGCAAGCACATTGTGTGGTGAGCCTAATCCTGCAGAGGACAACCAAGTACTTTGCCCTTGGTTAACTGTTTACCAGACGCAGCAGAGTAGCCACAGAGCTTTCCTTGCAGCGCTGCTGTTAGAGATAGCAAATCAACGGAGACCCCAGTCATATTAGTATATGTATTTTCCCCATATTTGTTATAATTAAAATTCTGTTATGACAAAATATATTTATAGTCCCATGAATTTCATTACATGGTATTCCACCAGTATACTGTAGTTTAGTTTCTTCACTGACAGTTAATCCTGAAGCAAGTTAATTGGTAGGGAACAGAGTACAGATAACAATATGAAATAGGCCAGTACAATCTTCAAAGCTGGGTAAACACTTGAAAATATAATCTCATGTAAAAAATGTTCAAAGTACTGCATGCAAGTAAAAAAGAAAAATATAAACACAATAGGGAGTTTAAAAAAAGAAACTTTATTACTGTCATAACCTCAGACTGATCAGAAAAAAATGAGGAAATTACCCACAACAGTAATTGAGGAATTGACAATAAAGACTGTCCGTAACTTAATATGATGCACATTTATATAGTACCACTACTTGTCAAGACTGAGTAGCTTTATGTCAGCTATGATGTTCTAGAATAGTCTTTCTTACAGACACTTGCACAGGGGAGCTGATCCACCTGATGCATTCATGGTGGACTTTATTGTTTTTATGTAATGACTGTTTCCCACCACTAACAACCCACCCCCATTTTTCTCTTACAGTAACAAAGTAACTTTTTTTAATGAAAAGGCTGTATCCTGTCCTCCTACATAATCATTAATTGATCTTTTTATGCATCTGTCTCTTGTTTGAAGAACAATAATCGGATTTTTAAGAATTGCTGCCCAAGAATAAAGTACTTTGACTTAGATAACCTGGAAGGAGATAATATATTTTTATCCATCCATCCATTATCCAACCTGCTATATCCTAACTACAGGGTCACGGGGGTCTTATTTTGATTTTCTTGTTACCAAGTTGCGTTATACAAAGAACACTGATGATTGTACGAGTTAAACAAATATTTTAAATACAATGAACTTCATATAGGTGGTCTTTTGGTTAATTTCTCAGACTATTGTTTTTCTTATTAGACTAGTTTACAAAAGAATTGTGATATCTGATCCATTCTGTCATTTTCGATGTAGTTTGGGTTTTCTCAGTGACTGTTATCTTTTATTTTTTTTTATAAATTGTTTTAATTTTTAACATATTTGCTTATGTGAATTTCAGGAATAACCTGGGCCATTTTGTAAGTAACATATCTGCAGTATTTGTAGTCTGTCGTATTTTGCATTGGTTTCCTCCCACAGTCCAAGGACATGCAGGTTAGGTCAGCTGGCACTGCTACCTTGGCCCTGTGTGGGTGTGGAAATGAGTGGTTCTGTGTTGACCCCATGATAAGCTGGTGCCCTGTCCAGAAATTGTCCCTGCCTTGCACCCATTGATTGCTGGGATAGGTGCCAGAGGTTCCACAACCCCTGCCCTGGATTAGTGGTTTAGAAAAATGGATGGATAGTATTTTGCTTTAGTTACTAATAAGGCAGAGCTTTGCAGTAGCTTTACTTATGTTCATTTGCCAGTTTCCTCTTATTTTAATTGTTGCCCAATTTGGCAGCTACTCATTTCTGAGTGTTTGTACTGTATTGTTCTGTTTTACATATTCAGTTTGGTTAAATTCGTAGTTCTTATTTTTCGTTAAATTCTAAGAGTGCACCCAACTCTCATTGAAAGCATTCTGGTGTATTTTGTCATCAATTTCAAAAATTTTTTATACTTACATAGCCCTTGCAGACTCACTTGAAGAAAATAACTTAAAAAGTAACAGTGGTAAATTATCAATTAAGCCAGTTTTGGTGTCTTATTCAGAATAAGAAGAGTGCTTTAATTCCAAAAATAAATTTGGACAATTTTCTTTCAGATTATGATTGTGTGGCCCTCAACATTAGAATCAAATCGTGCATGTTCGTTCACTTGATGGCACAAAGTGTGGAATTTCATGTTGTAGACAGCAGCGTAAAATTAAAGAGTAATGTCAAAGAAGCAAGTTATTATTTTTACATTCTTTCACCGCGTGCTATAATATGTAGTTAAAATCAAACTTACTAACTGAAAAAATGCAAAAAAAAAAAAGGAATTGTAATAACCATGACCTCAGTTTGGTTCTTCGTTGTAGGTGCAAAAAAAAAAAAAAAATCATTTAGATCTCCTTTAATAGGAAGAAAGCCTGAGTAATTTTAACATTATGAAGATAAGTATTGTTGTATTAGATTAAAGTGCCTATTAAATATATGGATGTCAACATAAAGGATTTAAAAAATGTATTTTTGGCCAGAGCAGCAAATATTCTTTTCTTCCCCAACATTTTTATTGTAATTGATAATATTTATAATAATGATCATAGTTACTGTTCATTTGTCTTTTAAAGTGAATCCTGATGTAAAGAGCAAAGGTTAGTTAAATAGTATATACAGTTTTGCCTTTATTTTTAAATGCTGCAAAAAAAATTTTTTTATTTGTTTTGTGTGATACATTTTTGTTAATTCTGAATACTGAAAACTTGTTTCTGTAATATATGCCTTAGATTTTTAATTGCTTTTTTGTTAACATGTTTGTGATTGCACTGTTTTTTTATTATTTTAATTAAAATTATATACAAAGTTAATTTTTCAAAACTAGTTAGGCTTGATTCATCTATGATTTGAGCCAGTTCAAAGGAAATAATATATTTTAAGAATAGTTATAATTGTAGTTTCAGCAGACTAACTCATGTGGCACTTAAGAGTGTTTTTGTGTTAAAAGGAAAATAAATTTATAACATGTGGCTTAGTATATTTTTATAAATGCAGTTTTTCTATGTGTAAATATTAAATGTATAATATGTACATATCTATATTTCTTAATGCAGAATTTTTGTATAATTTTAAAGTGTTGTTTATTAATATTTTTCTTGCTGCAGAGTGTCTGTCTGACATTGTGTATAATCTTCTGGACCTCCTGTAGAATATCAAGCCCTTAACCCTATAAAAGAACCAGCATATAAAGAAGTTTATGTGTACTTCCATTAAATTATTACTTGTGATAACGCACTTGTGTAAATAAGGTTTTTTTTCTGTACTGTAGATATGTTTTGTCAAGATACTTTATGAGTGTTCTGCTTTGATTAAGTAGTTACCTTCTTAAATGTTAACATCTTCCAACTTGCTTAATTCAGTTCAGGGTTGTGGAAGTTTAGTGCCTATAGTATCATGGATGCACAGCAAGAAATTACCTTGGACAGAGCACAAGTCAGTTTACATGACATATTGACTAATTTGGATGATGAAAATCAAGTTTCATCAATAGATTTCCTTCACAATATTAAAGTGAAGGAAGATATTACATAACAAAGACATTTCTCAGCAAGCAGTTTTTGATTTTTGTAATTTAACACTAGAATCCCTGAAGCTTACAATTTTTTTCATTGTCCGTAACCTCTTTAAATTTTCCTGTCATATATGTCAAGAAGCTCATAGCTCCTTATCACTGCGCTAATAGCCTTCTTTTGTTTTGCAAACATGTGGTTTAGCAGAACGCAACCTTCTGTGCCCCACACCCCCATTCAGTCAGATGAAGGCATCGCCGTGCTGGAATCCTTACAGCTGAAGCCTGTGTTTAAATGGTTATCTGGCGATGCTTTTGTAAGGATTTGTATAGGTAATGAAGTACCGTTATTTGAAATGCATACATTTCATGTGTGTTATGTATCTATATTGATATGTGTAAGTATAGAATAACAGAGTAAATGCGAGGCAAGAAATGCTGAACATGTCTAAAACAGAAAATGTTTTCATGTTATAGTAATAACGATATAATTTTGACAAAGTGTAGGATTTTATTAAATCTTATACCATCAGGTAATTATCTTATTTGTCTTGTTAGTAATGTCAGGGTGAAGCTAACAGCACAGCCTTGATTCTTTAAAAGCTAGAATATTCTGGCTCTAATGCAATTGTTTCTCTTCTTACAGCAAATTCAGTCTCAATACCCCACTCTTGGATGCTATTAATATAATGGAAATTTAAAGTTGCAATCTTTACTGTTTGTATTTCTTCCTTTTGCTAAACCATTTTATTGTATTTATTAAAAAGTAAATATATTTATTAAACTGTCTATTTAAAATTAAACATAAAATGTATAATTGTTTGGATACTTATAGAAGGAAAGATTATTTAAAACTTAACATGGTTTAATGTAAACAAAGCAATAATCTATGCTGATACTCAACGATATTTTTGTACTTTCCTGTTTAATAAATTTTTTATTAAAATAATTAATCATGTGAATTGCCTTTTTCCCCTTTTCAAAGCAAATTAGAATTCTAGGTTGTGTACAAATGTTTTCGTTTTATTGTTTTTTTTTACCTACATGTTGAACTATAATATGCTGATCCCAGAGATTAGTTAGTATTCATTACATATTAGTAAATACATTTTAATATAAGTACATAATATGTTTCAGTGAAAACATTAGTATATAAACACAGTGTAATGAATGTTTGAAAAACTTTGTAGGTGTATGTATGTATGTATTGTGAAAGGCGCTATACCCAAACCCAACCCAAAACAGACTGGAGACAGAGGCACATGTAAAATAAACTCTGTATTTTTCTTCGCCTGTGGGTGCATGTCTTCTCCATGTCCCACAGGCAGTACACAGTCCCAAGCACAAACAGACCAAATAAAAACACAAAGCAAAGCACACTCTTCTTCTTCCTCCAGCACTCCTCCCAGGCAACCTCGTCCTCCTTCTCCTGATTCTGGCCCCTGAGTGGTGGTCGCTGGCTCCTGTTAATCAGGCACCTGGAAGTGCTCCAGGTGCTTGATTGGTGACACCCGGCTGCACTTCCGGGTGTGGCGAAATTACTGCCCAGAAGGACCCAGCAGCACCCCCTGGCGGCACCTGCGGAACCCAACAGGGCTGCACCACACTCCAACGCCCTGCGGGAGTCCGAGGCACCGCTGTAACCCAGGGAGGCTGCCATCTAGCGTCCAGGGGGAGGTATTGGGTCTTCCATCCTTGATCCCCCGGAACATATGCTGCAGGGGCGTCCTGGCCGGGCATGGACCCCCGGCCCCCTGCCACGGTATGTATGTATGTATATGTGAGTATATGTGTATATAATATATGTGCACACACACACACACACCCTATTCCTATTGGGGACAGAAGCAAACCTTCTATGATAGGATATGGGCAATATAATGGAAAGAGATGCTGCAGTGAACTCCTAGTTGGGATCATAAATGTTGGTTTATAAGAATGTCCTAAATCAACTTGTGTGTTCTCTCTCCTTCTATCTCTATCTTTGCGAGTCTTCTATAGTAAAAATTAGCTTGTCCTGTCTTACCTGTTTGTCAGACTGTAGAATGAGAATGGGCAATGAAAATTATAGTTGGATCAATTATTGAAACTCTGATGTTAAGAATCTTTTGAGTGTGGGTGGTCCACACAATTATCCATTTCATCTTATTTTCCCTTTAATCAGTAAACACCAACACACATTACACATCATACACTTGGCTATCTTTTGAAGGTGAAGCATTGCCTTCTGTTTGTTTTTTTGGAATAGCTTGTATTCCAAGATGTGTTGTCTTGCAATATTTATTTTACTTGATTGGGAATATGGGATGTCAGTTTCCTTTTAAATAATTTTTTAAATATTTATCTATTACAGACTAATTTTTATTATGAAACTTTGAATCCAAATATAATTGACTGAAAGCTCCTGGACTCTGAATCTAGTAATTGGCATACTGTGACATATGAGACGTTAAACACTTTTACACATGAATCCAATTTTTCTTTCCCTTGTTTTAATGCTCAAATTTTATTTTTGTCTTAAGTCACAGTGGAATTTTGTTCTGCTGACTAGGTTATGTAAACTTGCTAATCTGTTTTACAGGCATCAAGTGAGGCCTTGTTTGGCCCAGAGCTGGATACAGAAGGACCTCCACAGCTTACTCCAGAAGTGACATCGGATCTGTTTTCACACTCTGCAGATTGTGCCACCTCATCTTACAGCAACATGGAGGAAGTGGATTAGAGGGTATATTGGTGCTTTGGTGTGGGGGGAGAGAGTGTCAAATTTCCAGAGAAAAATTAAACAATCCTTGAATTTGCTCTGGATTCCCAAGGAAAATAAGTACTGTATCCTGTGCAAGAAAACACAATTTTGGACTTGTATGTACTCCTAGAGCAAAAAGAAAAAAACTTGTGAAAGCTCCTGTATTGACAGATGTGTATATAAAGATTTCCCAGTGGATAACTACTTTTGTTATACAAGTGATTTGAGCTTGCTAGCAGTTTATCCACCACTGATTGAAGATAATCGTTTGTGGACACCAAAGGACTACTATGGGAATGCACAGTTTCTTTGCAGTGTGACATTTGTTGATTTATTTAATCCTCCCTTATTTGTTTGCTAATAATGGCTACATTTTTACTATTGTAGTTTCTGAACATGTTCATATTCAACAGGCATTTGGACTTAGGTGGAGTTTAAAAAAAATGGTTGTCAGTGTTTGATTCTAAAAAATTTGAACTCTTTGGTTTTTGGCCCATCACAGTAATGCATAATAGAAATGGGTTTAACTCTTTGAACACACTAGACCGTACCAAGTTATGTCTTGTGTAACCCTATAAAAGGATAGAAATGCAATTTCTTAAATAACTTGCAAAGCAGCTCCTATTAACAGGCATTTATGCAGCTCTTTAACAACTTTACCAAACTTTTAGTTTAAACTACCTTAATATAATTTGCACAATAAGTTATGTCTTGTTTAAGATATTATTGGCTTGCAATAGCTCTATTTCACTGAACCTTGCTGGAAGGTGATTTGGGATCTGGTGCATTATTTTCCCTTTGAGTTTATAGTCAACTTGTTTCACTTCATCAACATGCTTTTGCACACCCCATTTCTGTAACATGCATCTCAGATTTTGTTTTATTTATTTCTTTGTTTTTTCCCTTATGTGTGAGTGGCCGATTTTGGTATTTTGTTTCTTTTTTTTCTTTGTGCCTGCCTCATTTTGAAGTTTAAGAATAATTGAATGCTGCTGATTATTAAACATTCTTTAAATTATTCTGTTTTTCATTTTTTATTTTTTTTTACTTTATGAAGCTGGGCTCATGAACATACTAAATTTAAAGCAAAAGAAATGTTTAATGTGAAGTCCGTTTCTGCAGACATAATTTTAGCACATTAATAGTGGCGTTCGCATAATGATTTGACGGTGGCTTTGGAGAAGAGAAAAAAATTGTTTCTAAGAAAGGCAACAAGTATTTTGTGTGGGGAAATTTTTCTATGAATGCTTATGCACAATAATTAATTGGTTTCTTCATACCAGTTTTTTACTTAGTAGTTGCAAAAAGATGAATCCTAACCCAGTAGTGTTGTACACATTTCAGCACACTGGGGTTATTTAACAGAGTATAGCAAGTAACCAGTATGATCAGAGAAATCCATATACACATTGAAAATGTGCAAATTCAGGAGGAACTAAGAAATCTTGCTTCCAAAATGGCACACCTGTCCCAAAATTGTCTACTGAACTTTGTTCAGCTGGTTTTCTTAAACCACTTTTTCTACTTGTGGGTTGTGCATAGAACATATAATTTCAACATGATTAAGCTTAGAGTATCAAAGTAATTTTCTCTGGAGCTTTGAAGGAACAACTTTTTTGACCTTGCCACCCAAGACATAGACCAGAATGTGCTGTTACTTTAATTTATAAAAGTGAAGTGCCTTTACTTTGATCTAACTAAGATAAGACTACTAAGACAAGATCCATGCTCCCAGGGAATTTGTTTTTTGACACAGTTGCATCTTCTGTAAATTTCAATTTAAAGACGTTGTGAAAGACGCCCAGACTCCAACAAACACGGAAACAGCCAGATGTCCAAAAGCACACGTTTATTTCTCACAACACTACACAGCACAAACACAGTACACAATTTAGCCTAAACACAGCTCACAATCCTTTTCTCCTAAGTCTATTGCCGCCTCCATTCCTCACAAGCTCTGTCCTCTTCCACCCGACTCCTGCTCCTCGAATGGAGTGAAGGCGGCACCTTTTATGGCCAGATGCTCCCTGATGATTTTCCGGCAGCACTTCCTGGTGTGGCGGAAGTGCTGCCCTTGCACCCAGAAGCACTTCGGGCGTATCTGGTTCCTGTTGCAGCAGCACTTCCTGGTGTGGTGGAAGTGCTGCAATCCATGGCTCAGGAACCATCCAGGCGCTCCCTGGTGGTGGCCACGGACCCCTACAGGGCCCCGATGGAATCCAGGGAGGCTGCCGTCTTGCATCCAGGGGAATATATTGCCCCTATCCCAGCCCTTCCGGGTTCCAGGCATCCCGGTCTCAGTTGCGAAAACATAGTGGGTCCTATTAAATTATTAATTTATTATTGAGTTGACTTTTGAGTATAGATTGATTACTTAATGAGTGTGCATCATGTCAAGTGAAACACACTTGTTTAAAGGAGCAGAATAACCAGATTTATTGATCAACTTGAAGGTTATTTGTAGAAAAAGATCATTTATAATACAGGAATGAAAGATGGGATGCTAAACAAATGTGGTGAAAGAAGCAAGATGGAGATTTGCTGTTGTAAGTTCTTCAGCATTTTCCTTGTTTTCTTGTTGTTTACAGGTAGATGCTTTTATATCTGTTTCTCCTTTTGGCTTTCATTTGATATCACTGCTGATACTTTTTTGCTCATTTGAAGTCAGTCAGAATCATCCATTCTCTCATTCTATATATTGAAAAGCAGCAACAATCCCTGGACAGGATGCTATCTGATTGTATTATGAACACCCCTCAACACACATGCACACACTAGGGCCAAGTTAGCAATACCATTTCACCTAATGTACATATCTTTGAACTGTTGGAAGAAACCGGAACACTTGGCAGAAAAACCATTGGGAGACATTGACCGACACTGGGAGAACATGGAATTCCACACAGGTACCGTCTCTCCTTGCTGTGAGGCAGCAACACTACCACTGTGTTACTGGGCCACCCAGTTAGAGTAAACTTTTGCCTAAGTGCCTAGTTGTCATTTAAGTGTTGTATTGTTGCATAACTCTTTATGTCTAAGTTTAAAAGACTTGTTACAGAGTTTGACGTAACAGTAAACTTGTCAAAGCATTATATTGGTTGACTCTTTGTTAGTTGTATTGATATTTTTGCCAACTGATAAATCGTTTTTTTCACGTCTTAAGATTTCTTCTGTTCCAAATACAGGCACTGCCCTTAATCCAGAGTCTAGTGATGCTCTCTGATTGTGGAGGAGTGCACTCAATTTTCAAATTGGCTGGTGGAATATTTCCCATGTCCCTTAAATTTTAAGGGGAATACGTAACTCCTCTTGCAGCACCAGGCTTACAGTATATGTTACATAACTATTTTCTACATTGCCATCTTGTGTGCCAAGATTTACTTTTAGAAATAAATTCTACTTCGCTCTCAATTTATTTTGCATGGCTGGCACAGAACCAGTGCTTGGATGGACAGAAGCTTGAATGCACAGAATAGAGAGAGAGAGAGCGAGATTTGCAAACTTAATGTTTATGGGAATTGTTAGCTTCTGCTGATAGTTAATTTCTGATTGAGTGAAAGGTAGAGTTGCAAGCATGTAGGTGCAATGTTCAAATAATTCCTCTTTGTCTAAATTTCTGCAAATCTGTCACTTAATCTCGATTAACAAATCTTTCATAATATAAAATAAGATGGCTAACAGAACATTGGCTGGTAAATGTTGCTGAAGGACTTTTGTATATTTTAGTAACTCAAATAATTTTCTAGCCTTTTGTCACATTTAACAGGAATTTAACCTGTGTTTTAAAGGTGGTATTCACCCTTGCTTTAGCAGTAGATACAGGTAAACAATCTTTAGACATATTTGCACAAATTTCTTCAAAACAAATTTCTCTTTTTTGTTTTTTTTTTTTTTTTTTTTTTGCTCCATTTGGCTAGTTGTGTGTCAGCATAGAGGGCATATTGACATTATTTCCCGATTTCCCTTTGCTAAATTATAAGACCCCCATTACCATTATTTGTATGCTTATCATAATGACGTAAAAGGATGTGATGTTCTTATTTCCATTTTTCGCTTTTTATGATATTGTTACAAATATTTTCCTGCAGTGTTTATTTGTAATGTAGCAATAATTGTGTTGACAGCTTGCATATTTATCAAAAAAGGCGTGATCAAGTTTTAAAACTTACAGGAGGGCTGAAGTGGCTGCATGTTTTGCAGCCACTTCTGTTCATAACCAGATAATGGGCATTCTTTGTATTAATTTTAAGTGAATTGCTTTTAGAAAAACTTTAGAAATAAGATGCAAAGTGAGCAAACAGCTGACCATCCAATTGATGCTTGTGATGCCCAGGTTGCCTGCAGCTGCCATTTTCTCCTTGAACCGGGCAATGTTAGTCTTGAACCAAGAGGGACTAGGGAGAATGTGGACACAAAATAACAAGGTAGGTGCAAAATGTACTTACTGCTTTTTATTCCAAACAATCATAAAACAGTTCATTGCAATTCTCTATAAATAATAATCATCAATAAAAAAAAAAGTGCTCTTCTTGATGGCAGTTAAAATCTGCAATAAATAATCCAAACGTGTTAATACCAGAAGGTTAAAATTGGATCTTTCTTCTTACTCCTGAGCTTCAGTGCCTGTCTGTTTCTCCACCACAGCAGGAGCCGAGACAATAGCATGTGCGGTCATCTTTTTAAGAGTATTTGTATATTTTTTTTGTTGTATATTTTTATACAACTTCTTTAACAGGTTTGACCACCCTAACCCACTCTCACCTCGGAGTACTGCACCCTCCACTCATCCTTCTGCTGATACCAGCATAGCAGACAGTTTTCCCCAACCCACAATTACAGCAGCCCAGGTAAGCAGAGAGCTGAGGAGACTTCGTGCCAGCAAAGCAGCGGGTCCAGATGGAGTACCGCCACGACTGCTGAAGGCCTGTGCGTCGGAGCTGGGGAGTCCTCTACAGCGCATCTTCAACCTGAGCCTGAAACAGGGGAGAGTCCCGAGGCTTTGGAAAACATCTTGCATCACCCCAGTCCCAAAGGTATCACATCCTAGTGAGCTGAATGACTTCTGGCCTGTCTCATGTGATGAAGACCATGTAGCGGCTGCTGCTTCACCACCTGAGGCCACAGGTCTGCCACGCACTCGACCCTCTGCAGTTCGCATACCAGGAAAAGGTGGGAGCGGAGGATGCCATCATCTACATGCTACACCGATCCCTCTCCCACTTGGACAGAGGCAGTGGTGCAGTAAGAATTATGTTTCTGGACTTCCCTAGCGCCTTCAACACCATCCAACCTCTGCTCCTTGGGGACAAGCTGACAGATATGGGAGTAGATTCATACCTGGTGGCATGGATCGTGGACTATCGTAAAGACAGACCTCAGTATGTGCGTCTCGTGAACTGCAGGTCTGACGTTGTGGTAGGCAACACAGGAGCACCACAGGGGACAGTACTTTCTCCGGTCCTGTTCAGCTTGTATACATCGGACTTCCAATACAACTTGGAGTCCTGCCACGTGCAAAAGTTCGCTGACAACACTGCTATTGTGGGCTGCATCAGGAGTGGGCAGGAGGAGTATAGGAACCTGATCAAGGACTTTGTGAAATGGTGCGAGTCAAACCACCTACAACTGAACACCAGCAAAACCAAGGAGCTGGTGGTGGATTTTAGGAGGACCAGGCCCCTCATGGACCCCGTGATCATCAGAGGTGACTGTGTGCAGATGGTGCAGACCTGTAAACACCTGGGAGTGCAGCTGGATGATAAATTGGACTGGACTGCCAATACTGATGCTCTGTGTAAGAAAGGACAGAGCCGACTATACTTCCTTAGAAGGCTGGCGTCCTTCAACATCTGCAATAAGATGCTGCCGATGTTCTATCAGACGGTTGTGGCGAGCGCCCTCTTCTACGCGGTGGTGTGCTGGGGAGGCAACATAAAGAAGAGGGAAGCCTCACGCCTGGACAAACTGGTGAGGAAGGCAGGCTCTGTTGTAGGCACGGAGCTGGACAGTTTGACATCCGTGGCAGAGCGACAGGCGCTCAGCAGGCTCCTGTCAATCATGGAGAATCCACTGCATCCACTGAACAGGATCATCTCCAGACAGAGGAGCAGCTTCAGCGACAGACTGCTGTCACCGTCCTGCTCCACTGACACACTGAGGAGATCGTTCCTCCCCCACACTATGCGACGCTTCAATTCCACCTGGGGGGTAAACGTTAACATTATACAAAGTTATTGTCTGTATACCTGCATTGTTACCACTCTTTAATAGTTTTTTTGTATCAGTATGCTGCTTCTGGAGTATGTGAATTTCCCCTTGGGATTAATAAAGTATCCTATCTATCTATCTCCCAGCCAACTCAAATTGGTCGCCCGCTGGTAAGGTGCTCTCAGGAATAATGAAAACTGACAGTTTTGGAAATCTCTGGCTTAGTCAAATGACAGCAGCAAGAAGCCTTCAATAGATTTCAATAAAGTGTTTTATTAACAGTGACCAGTGGCTTCTAGTTAAGATGCTGGTGGCAACAAAAACCCTTGAAGAACTTAGTTTGAGAAGATGGGGTTAATTGGTCTTAGGTTGGCTCACCTTGCATCTCATTATTGGCTGGTTGCGGATTCAGGAGAAAAATGACAACGGCCGTGCATCTTAAAAATCAAATTAGTTCAATGTTCCACTAGCAACACAAATTAATCAATGAAGTCATGTCTGGAGCAAAAACCTGCAGCCCTCTAGGATCTTGGTGACACACCCTTTTTTTTTTTTCTTTTTTTTAAAAAAAACTAGGGGGCTCTGCCCCCTGCTCACTTTGCTCGCCAACCCCTGTGTTTGGTTTACCGGGTATACAATACAATTTATTTTTTGTATAGCCCAAAATCACACAAGAAGTGCCGCAATGGGCTTTAACAGGCCTTGCCTCTTGACAGCCCCCCAGCCTTGACCCTCTAAGAAGACCAGAAAAAACTCCCAAAAAAAACCCTTGTAGGGAAAAAATGGAAGAAACCTAGGGAAAGGCAGTTCAAAGAGATACCCCTTTCCAGGTAGGTTGGGCGTGCAGTGGGTGTCAAAAAGAAGGGGGTCAATACAATACAGTACAATACATAGAACAGAATAAATCCTCAATACAGTATAAAAATAAAAATTCTAGAAGTACAGAGTAGAATTTCACATTAGATCACATAATATGATTTGGATTTGTTTTAAGTCCTGGAGACCTCATTCATCAAGCTGCCTCCCGCATTTTGCCATTCCACGTCTGAAATAGCGCTAATCCGATGATAGGACCCCTCATTCTCACGTCCCCATTCATCAGGGATGACTTACCTTAGGCAGACAATCTACAATTTAAAGAGATTGTTATTTTCTGGTGAATTGTTATATATGCATTATTTTCACTTTTACTTTAAAAACTTTTGTAAAAAACAATAATTGTTTCTTTATTTCCTGCCCCGCGTGAGGTTACATCTCTTTCTTCCCAGACGTATAATACTGGTTGTGTTGTGAGGGTGTTGCGGCTGAACGTACGCTAAGGATATGCCTTTGGATCATTTGCCGTCTTTTTGCTGCTTGCTAG
The DNA here is from genome assembly GCF_900747795.2 of Erpetoichthys calabaricus. Taxonomy (NCBI): domain Eukaryota; kingdom Metazoa; phylum Chordata; class Cladistia; order Polypteriformes; family Polypteridae; genus Erpetoichthys; species Erpetoichthys calabaricus. Next base: position 88,505,951 of record NC_041411.2, on the reverse strand, counting down.
CTGCCTCTTCTGCCTGTCGCATGTCGCTGTTTTAAGAGCTTGGAGCACATGATGCTTGCCTGCCAAAAGCAATCCAACAACTGCTATCTTAGAGGTCTGTTGACTTGTTTTAAATGATGGCTCACTGCTTGGTCTCGTGTGATGTTGTAAAAGCAATACCTGTCTTTTATTTCTGGCCCCGGGCGTGGTTGAATTCTTTCTTGCAGGATGTATAACGCTGCTCACGTTGGGTTGGAGTAGCTGCTCTTGCGGTGCCCTTCGATCTTTTTAAAGCCTGTACAGCCGCTGTCCTTTTTGCTATGGCCCTGGGACAATCTCTTGGTACCAAGTCTCATGTTTACAGCCCCCACAAGACGCACTGTGGCAAGTCTCCTTGGTCTCGCGGGTCTTTAAAATGTCTTTCAAGATTATCACGTATCTTAGCCTTGCATTTGCTTTCCATTCCAGGATTTTCTTTTATATAGAGAGAGAAAAAAAAAGAAAAGTTTTGTATTTTGAAGTTAAAGTGCATTTTTTTTCTGCTATCGTGGAATATAGTAATTTGCTCAATGAATGTGTGTTCTGAAGTGAAGCAGTCTACAGGGCACCACAGGAAATGTGAAACTTATCTCGTAAAATGTACAAAATGCATCCATTTCAAAGTGATTCTACCTTTTTCACTTGAAGTACAGTCCCCTCCAGCAGTATTGGAACAAAAAGGCATTTTTTTTTGGCTCTGTACACCACCACTGAATCTGAAATTAAGCAATCATTATGTGATTGAAGTATAGACTTCAATCAAAGCATTAATTTAAGGGGTGTACCTAAAATATTCTATGAGCTGTTTATGAATAACAGCCATTTTCTGCTTTCCCCAAACCCCCGCCCCCACCCCCATTTCCAGTGGCTTGAAAGTTTTTGAACATTTGATTGACAAGCTGTTCTATAGCCATGTGGTAGCAGATTCCTCATTGTTTCATTAATTAAGCAGGTTAGAGATCTGAAGTGGGTTCCAAGTGTGAAATTTGCATTTGGCGGTCATTGTGAACTCTCAAAATGAGGTCAAAAACACCAGGGGCCTCATGCATAACGGCGTGCGTAGGATTCACACTATAACATGGCGTGCGGACAAAAGCGGAAATGTGCGTACGCACAAAAAATTCCAGATGCATTAATCTGTACATTCACCAACTTCCACGTCCTTCCGCTACATAAATCCCGGTCAGCGTGAAAAGTAACGCATGTGCACGTGCCTGCTGCCACTCCCAAACTTCTCCCAGAATTACGCCTCTTTGAATATGCAAATTAATATAAATAGCCCTTAAGCTCAGCGTTCTGTGAAAAGGCAATGGCAAAAGCACGGAGGAAAATAGAAGAATTTCAGCGAATACCAAGTGGAGGCAAGGGAAAACATACTATTTGTTGTTTTAAACAGTGGTATAAACAACAAAAGGAAGTTGATCGAGTGACAGAGTATCGGAGAAACTCTAAAGCTCAAGTTCACAAAGTCGTACAGTGCCCGAAATAAAAAAAGTTGTCAGATATCAAAGTCGCCGTGAAAAGGCGAGTCATAGCCACCATCTGAGTGTCATATGAAAGCTTATTAGTGTACAGATAAAAGAAAAGAAATAGGGAGACAGTGGGGGGAAAAAAAGCTTGAAATGTCAACTTTAACCTCAAAATTTCCACTTCAATCACATATTTTATTTTGTCATTAAAGTAGAACATCATAAACTTTTATCTTAAAATCATTTAATTTACTAGTTTCTCAAATACCATCGTAACAAAAGTAGCACATTAAATGCTTTGTTTTTTATGTGTTCTTCTATGTGTGTGAATTACTACGTACGTACTTAAACAGACTTTCTGTTCCTCTGACAGGACACAGAATCCATTACATTCAAGATACTACAGCTCTGAATAATTTGAATACTGAGATGTATACTTAATATAGTTTTCATGATGATAATAGTTAAAGCATGTTATTTTAAATGGGAACACGGTGGCACAGTGATAGTGATGAGCCAGCAACCTATCCAGAGATTGTTCCTGCCTCCTGCAAGATGCTTGCTGTGCCATGCACGACCTTTGATGAAATAATTTATTGCAGCAGTACTGTCTCTTTCAAACATACTAACCTCCAATTCCTGTCCTTACTTTTCTTTCTCCAAGTACCCAATCGCCACACAATCAGCTCTGTAATAGACATTAAGCCATCTATAAGCTTAGAACGCAGATTCTTCAAAACTTTTAAGGAACAATGAAATATCTTCATGGTACATGTTTAATTATTCTATCCATCTGTCCTTCCAGTGTCACGCCACCCCAACAAGAATACAGCGCGAGGCAGGAACAATCTCTGAACGAGGCGCCAGATCATTGCTAGCAGTGCGACACTGTATCCTCATATGTTTAATTATTAACAATATAGATTATTTAAATGATGTTAATATTTTAACTGTATAATGTAATAAACATATTTTGCTGCATTTCATCTTAAAAATGATATCGTCATCATATGTAAATATGCGCTAAACTGGCTCAGGTTGTGCAATGTTATAACTGTAGTGCAAGTTTACAGTGAGGTGATTGTACTTATAAGTACAAACAGTTCTACCAGGAGCACTTGATGGACTAATTGAGTGTGTTTATAGTTCTTGGGATGAAACTGTTTCTGAAACGCAAGGTCAGTACAGGAAAGGCTCTGAAGCGTTTGCCGTATGAGAGCAATTCAAATAGGCAGCATGGCTGAGGCAGCATGTGCTTGATGCTGTATACCGATAATTCTCTTTCTGGTCAGCTGCTGTAGAGCTGTGATTCTACACTCAGATACAGTGATATAAATACTCCGAGTGGTGCAGTGAGAGTAATATGGAAAAAGAAGATCTGCTGTGGCAACCCCTAACAGGAGCAGCTGAAAGAAGAAGAAGAAAGTACAGTGAGAGTAACAACTCTAAAGCAGCTATGGTATTTGGAATAGTTTGCCCATTCCGTGGACCATTATATTGTTACAGGTTAATTACAATCAGATACCTTAAACTAATAAACAATATGTGGTTAATTTCAGTGAATATGATAAAGCCACTTCAAGGATGTGGATCTAAAAAAGAAAGGGAAACCACACTGGAATAAAAGCACTGCTTTGATGCTGGGTGCCGCCAGTTTGCAAAACCGAGCGGAGAACTTACATACGCCAAGGATTGAGCTAGTGTGAAAAAGTGTTTGGCTTTACACCAAGTTTAGGTTTTATACGTCGCAATCAGTGTGGAAAGGGGCATACGCAAAATGTTTGTGCATATGCACCGTTTGTACATGAGGCCCCAGGAGTGGTCAGATCAACCATTTGGTACACTCTAAAAGAGAAGGAAGGCTCTGTTGAGCTCTGCAACACCAGAAGGTCTGGAAACCCACAGAAGACAACTGTGCTGGATGATTGCAACATTATTTCCTTGATGAAGAAAAAACAATTTACAACATTTAGTCAAACTAAGAGCATACCTTCTGGGGACTCCCTCGTACTGCTGGGAGACTTCAATGCTCACGTGGGAAATGACAGTGAGACCTGGAGGGGCGTGATTGGGAGGAATGGCCCCCCCCGATCTGAACCCGAGTGGTGTTTTGTTATTGGACTTCTGTGCTCGTCACATATTGTCCATAACAAACACCATGTTCAAGCATAGGGGTGTGTATATGTGCACTTGGCACCAGGACACCCTAGGCCTCAGTTCGATGATCGACTTTGTGGTTGTGTTGTCGGACCTGTGGCCACATGTCTTGGACACTCGGGTGAAGAGAGGGGCGGAGCTGTCAACTGATCACCGCCTGGTGGTGAGTTGGCTCCGATGGTGGGGGAGGATGCTGGTCAGGCCTGGTAGGCCCAAACGTGTTGTGAGGGTCTGCTGGGAACGTCTGGCAGAGCCCCCTGTCAGAAGTAGCTTCAACTCCCACCTCCGGCAGAACTTCGAGCATGTCCCGAGGGAGGTGGGGGACATTGACTTCGAATGGGCCATGTTCCGTGCCTCTATTGTTGAGGTGGCTGACCGGAGCTGTGGCCGTGAGGTAGTCGGTGCCTGTCGTGGCTGCAACCCCCGAACCCGTTGGTGGACACTGGCGGTGAGGGATGCCGTCAAGCTGAAGAAGGAGTCCTACCGGTCCCTTTTGTCCTGTGGGACTCTGGAGGCAGCTGATAGGTACCGGCAGGCCAAGCGGTATGCGGCTTCGGTGGTTGCTGAGGCAAAAACTTAGGCATGGAAGGAGTTTGGGGAGGCCATGGAAAACGACTTTCGGACGGCTTCGAGGAGATTCTGGTCCACCGTCCGGCGTCTCAGGAGGGGGAAGCAGTGCAGTGTCAACACTGTGTATGGTGGGGATGGTGCGCTGCTGACCTCGACTCGGGACGTTGTGGGTCAGTGGGGGGAGTACTTCAAAGACCTCCTCAATCCCACTAACATGCCTTCCAATGAGGAAGCAGAGCCTGGGGACTCGGAGGTGGGCTCCCCCATCCCTGGGACTGAGGTCACCCAGGTGGTCAAAAGACTCCTTGGTGGCAGGGCCCCGGGGGTGGATGAGATACGCCCGGAGTTCCTCAATGCTCTGGATGTTGTAGGGTTGTCTTGGTTGACACGTCTCTGCAACATCGCATGGACATCAGGGACAGTGCCTCTGGATTGGCAGACCGGGGTGGTGGTCCCCCTCTTTAAGAAGGAGGACCGGAGGGTGTGTTCCAACTACAGAGGGATCACACTCCTCAGCCTCCCTGGAAAAGTCTATTCGGGGGTTCTGGAGAGGAGGGTCCATCGGATAGTCGAACCTCGGATTCAGCAGGAACAGTGTGGTTTTCATCCTGGTCGTGGAACAGTGGACCAGCTCTACACCCTTAGCAGGGTCCAGGAGGGGGCATGGGAGTTCGCCCAACCAGTCACCATGTGTTTTGTGGACTAGGAAAAGGCGTTCGACCGTGTCCCTCAGGGAATCCTGTGGGGTGTACTCCGAGAGTATGGGATACCGGACCCCCTGATATGAGCTGTTCGGTCCCTGTATGATCGGTGCCAGAGCTTGGTCCACATTGCCGGCAGTAAGTCGAACCCGTTTCCAGTGAGAGTTGGACTCCACCAGGGCTGCCCTTTGTCACCGATTCTGTTCATAACTTTTATGGACAGAATTTCTAGGCGCAGCCAGGGTGTTGAGGGGGTCCGGCTTGGTGGACTCAGGATTGGGTCACTGCTTTTTGCAGATGATGTTGTCCTGTTTGCTTCATCAGGCTGTGATCTTCAGCTCTCTCTGGATCGGTTCGCAGCTGAGTGTGAAGTGGCTGGGATGGGAATCAACACCTCCAAATCCGAGGCCATGGTCCTCAGCCGGAAAAGGGTGGAGTGCCCTCTCAGGGTTGGGAGCGAGATCCTGCCCCAACTGGAGGAGTTCAAGTATCTCGGGGTCTTGTTCACGAGTGAGGGAAGAATGGAGTGTGAGATCGACAGGCGGATCGGTGCGGCGTCCGCAGTAATGCGGGCTCTGCATTGGTCTGTCATGGTGAAAAAGGAGCTGAGCCGTAAGTCGATCTATGTTCCTACCCTCACCTATGGTCATGAGCTATGGGTAGTGACCAAAAGAACAAGATTGCGAATACAAGCGGCTGAAATGAGTTTTCTCCGCAGGGTGTCCGGGCTTTCCCTTAAAGATAGGGTAAGAAGCTCAGTTATCCGGGAGGGGCTCAGAGTAGAGCCGCTGCTCCTCCGCATCGAGAGGAGTCAGATGAGGTGGCTCGGGCATCTGATCAGGATGCCTCCTGGACGCCTCCCTGGTGAGGTGTTCCGGGCACGTCCAACCGGGAGGAGGCCCCGGGGAAGACCCAGGACACGCTGGAGGGACTATGACTCCCGGCTGGCCTGGGAACGCCTCGGGATTCTCCCGGAAGAGCTAGAAGAAGTGGCCAGGGAGAGGGAAGTCTGGGCATCTCTGCTCAAGCTGCTGCCCCCGCGACCCGACCTCGGATAAGCGGAAGAGGATGGATGGATAGTCAAACTAAGAACCCTCTCCACAAGGTAGACCTATCATTCCCAAAGTCTACAATCAAGAGAAGACTTCACGAAAGTAAAGACAGAGGGTTTACCACAAGGTGCAAACCGCTGGTAAAGCTCAAGCATAGGAAGGACAGATTAGACTTTGCCAGAAAACATTTGTTAAAAGCCTGTCAAGTCCTGAAACAATTTTCTTTGAACAAAGGAAACTAAGATCAATATACACTAAAAGTTGGATAGAAAGGAGTGTGGAGAAGAGAAGAAATGGCTCATGAGCTGATGAATAGCACATCATTTGTGAAACGTGGTGTGGGCAGTTTTATGGCAAGGTAATGCATGGCTGCAAATGGAAGTCAGTCAGTGGTGTTTATTGATGATGTGACTGCTGGCAGAACTAGCAGGATGAATGCTGAAGTGTACAGGGCTATACTACCTACTTAGATTCAGACAAATGCTGCAAAAATGATTGATTACCACTTCACAGTACAGATGGACAATGAGCCAAAACATACCATGACAGCAAACCAAGTGCTTTTCAAGCCAAAGAAATGAAATATTCTTCAATGGCCAAGTCAATCAACTGAACTCAGCCCAACTGGACATGCATTTCTCTTGCTGAAGACTAAACTACAGTGGCCCTGAAGTACAATGTGCAAGAACAAATTAAATCGTGCAAAACCAAATCAGAAAACACAAAAACAAATTGGAAACAAACACAAATCAGGAAGCGCAAAAACAAATTGAATATGCAATATTCAAACAGCAAATGCAAATTGAAAAGCACACAAACTAGTGAGGAGCATGAAAACAAAAACGGCAGTGCATAACCCAAATGGAGGCAGATAAAACAGTGAGAGCTCAATGTACATCACAATCCAGTCCCAGCTTTTCAACGAGTGTTGTCGTTGAAGCGCAAACTCTGAAAGGAAAAAAAAGATCTTTCCTTTTCAGGTAATTTTATGTACTTAAGCAGAAAAGATAACGGTTGTACAACTTCAAGCACTCTCGCCAAAGCAGTGGCAGAGCTGACTGGGTTTTCACCAGTAAATGGGATTTTCATCTACTTCTTTCGGCCGCTCCCGTTAGCGGTCGCCACAGCAGATCATCTTGTTCCATATCTTTCTGTCCTCTGCATCTTGTTCTTTCACACCCATCACCTGCATGTTCTCTCTCACCACATACATAAACCTTCTCTGAGACCTTCCTCTTTTCCTCTGGCCTAACAGCCCTATCTTTAACATCCTTTTCCCAATATACCCAGCATCTCTCCTCTGCACATATCCAAACCAACTCAGTCTCACCTCTATGACTTTGTCTCCCAAACGTCCAACCTGAGCCGACCATCTAATGTACTCATTTCTAATCCTGTCCATCCTCGTCATACCCAATGCAAATCTTAGCCACCTCCATCTCTGTCTCCTGTTTTCTGGTCAGTGCCACCATCTCTAACCCATATAACGTAGCTGGTCTCACTACTGTCCTGTAGATCTTCCCTTTCACTCTTGCTGATACCCGTCTGTCACAAATTACTCCTGACACTCTTCTCCACCCATTCCACCTGCCTGCACTCTCTTTTTCACCTCTCTTCCACACTCCCTGTTACTCTGTACTGTTGATCCCAAGTATTTAAACTCATCCACCTTCGCCAACTCTACTTCCTGCATCCTCACCATTCCACTGACCTCCCTCTCATTTACACACATGTATTCTGTCTTGTTCCTACTGACATTCTTTCCTCTCCTCTCTAGAGCATATCTCCACCTCTCCAGGGTCTCCTCAGCCTGCTCCCTACAATCGCTACAGATCACAATGTCATCAGCAAACATCATAGTCCACGGGGACTCCTGTCTAATCTCATCTGTCAACCTGTCCATCTCCATTGCAAATAAGCAAGGGCTCAGAGCCAATCCCTGATGTAATCCCACCTCCATGTTGAATGTATCTGTCACTCCTACCGCAGACCTCACCACGGTCACACTTCCGTCGTACATATCCTGTACAACTCTTACGTACTTCTCTGCCACTCCCGACTTCCTCATACAATACCACAACTCTTCTTGAGGCACCCTGTCATCTGCTTTCTCCAGGTCCACAAAGACACAATGCAACTCCTTCTGGCCTTCTCTATACTTCTCTTTCAACACCCTCAGAGCAAACATTGCATTTGTGGTGCTCTTTCTTGGCATGAAACCATACTGCTGCTCACTAATCATCACCCAGTACCCAGTCGAAATCTGACATGTCAACTACAAGCATAGCAGAACTAATTTGATGCCTGAATATCAGATATAATAGTTGGGTCTAAAATAAGACAACTAACATCGCGTTAAAAAAAAGAACAAAATCAACTGTGGCATGTGTCATAGAGGATTGCTTTTGATCAGTTATGTGTGTCCTGGAACACTAGGAGTATTTGCTTGATGTCAAGATCTCGGCCTTAAGTTGAGGTTTTCAGTACAGGACTGGCAAACTTCAAACTGTGTAATTTAAATGGATCTCTGATAGATATGCAAAAGTGTTATGTCCAATCATTAAAAAAAACAGCTAAACAGACAGGAGACATTCGGTATCATTGTACCCCGTAATTAATTCATGACGTACTGGCGCCTCGCTTCTATTTTTCTTTTCTTTTTAACCTCTGGCTTTACCATCACTTGTGGCAGCATTTAAAAGAGTGACTGGACTGAAGTATGAAGACAGACCTGAAAGACTTTGGGATTTAACATAAAACTATCGTATACTAAAAGGAATGTCTGTCTCTTTTCGTACTTGCTTTCTAAATATGATGATATCAAATACTGAAAGTGGTTATGACTAAAGTATGCAGCAAAGTATGTGAATCACACTGGATCTGGGAACAAAACAATCAAAAGAGCTAGTTTTCCTTTTTAATCCGCTAAGAATATTCTATTTCATCCACTAATAATACACAGTAATGACACAATTACAGTTGTGAACATGCACTGTCTGAATGAGCGGACAGATGCCGTCTATGAAAGCAGCCCCGTGAGTAGCGGGTACAAAGGGGGCGCAGACACGGCACTTCGACGTTGCGTCCCCAGACAACTAAAGCTCATCGGTTCTGATGCTTGGCTTCCGGTGAGCATCATGTGTAATACATGGCAGTAGCGTATATACAGTCATATGAAAAAGTTTGGGAACCCCTCTCAGCCTGCATAATAATTTACTCTACTTTCAACAAAAAAGAGAACAGTGGTATGTCTTTTATTTCCTAGGAACATCTGAGTACTTGGGGTGTTTTCCGAACAAAGATTTTTAGTGAAGCAGTATTTAGTTGTAGAAAATTAAATCAAATGTGAAAAACTGGCTGTGCAAAAATTTTGGTCCCCTTGTAATTTTGCTGATTTGAATGCATGTAACTGCTCAAGGGCAGCACGGTGGCGCAGTGGGTAGCGCTGCTGCCTCGCAGTTGGGAGACCTGACCCTGTGTTCGGATTCAGTGGGTTGAAAAATGGATGGATGGATGGATGGATAACTGCTCAATGCTGATTACTTGCAACCCCAAATTGGTTGGATTAGCTCGTTAAGCCTTGAACTTCATAGACAGGTGTGTCCAGTCATGAGATATAAAGGTATTTAAGGTGGTCAATTGCAAGTTGTGCTTCCCTTTGACTCTCCTCTGAAGAGTGACAGCATGGGATCCTCAAAGCAACTCTCAAAAGATCTGAAAACAGGGGTTTAAACTGTCAGTTTCAACTGTAAGGAATGGAATCGGGAAATGGAAGGCCACAGGCACAGTTGCTGTTAGATAGGTAGATAGATAGATACTTTATTAATCCCAAGGGGAAATTAACATACTCCAGCAGCAGCATACTGATAAAGAAAATATTAAATTAAAGAGTGATAACAAAAGTTAAACCCAGCAGGTCTGGCAGGCCAAGAAAAATACAGGAGCAGCATATGCGCAGGATTGTGAGAATGGTTACAGACCACCCACAGATCACCTCCAAAGACCTGCAAGAACATCTTGCTGCAGATGGTGTATCTGTACATCGTTCAACAATTCAGCACAATTTGCACAGAGAACATCTGTATGGCAGGGTGATGAGAAAGAAGCCCTTTCTGCACTCACGCCACAAACAGAGTCGCTCGTCGTATGCAAATACTCATTTAGACAAGTCAGATTAATTTTGGAACAAAGTGCTTTGGACTGATGAGACAAAAATTGAGTTATTTGGTCCTAACAAAAAGTGCTTTGCATGGTGGAAGAAGAACACCACATTCCAAGAAAAACACCTGCTACCTACTGTCAAATTTGGTGAAGGTTCCATCATGCTGTGGGGCTGCGTGGCTAGTTCAGGGACTGGGGCCCTTGTCAAAGTCGAGGGTTGGATGAATTCAAACCCTCAAGGTCCATGAATTCATGATGTTGCTGACCCTACCATCTGTGTGCTTCAGCAGAAATCAAAATTCATCGGACCAGGCTACAGTCTTCCTGTCTTCAGCTGTCAAGTTTTAGTGAGACTGTGCTCACTGCAGCCTCAGCTTTCTATTCTTGACTGACAAGAGTAGAACCTCATGTGGTCTTCTGCTGTTGTAGCCCATCTGTCTCAAAGTTGAACGTGTTGTGCATTCTGAGATGCTTTTCTGCTCACCACTGTCGTACAAAATGGTTATCCGAGTTACCATGGACTTTCTGTCAGCTCGGACCAGTCTGGCCATTCTCCTCTGACCTCTCTCATCAACAAGGTGTTTCTGTCTGCAGAGCTGCCACTCACTGGATGCTTTTTGCACCATTCTGAGTAAACTCTAGAGAATGTTGTGAGTGAAAATCCCAGGAGATCAGCAGTTACAGAGATACTGAAACCAGCCCATCTGGCCCCAACAACCATGCCATGGTTGAAATCACTGAGATCACTTTGTTTTTCCATTCTGGTGTTTGACATGAACATTAACTGAAGCTCCTGACCTGTATCTGCATGACTGTATTTATTGTGCCACATGATTGGTTGATTAGATAACTGCAAGGATAAGCAGGTGTATAGGTTGTTTCTAATAATTTGTGCAGTGAAGGTATGTCACCTGCTCTTCTTTTCTTTTCAGCGAGGAAATAACATTTCATTTTTTTTTCCTTTGCAGGTGCATGCTGACGCAGCCCGACACTAACTCCACAACAAAATACATAGATGAGTAAGTAAATGTTCGCTGTTGGCGTCAACTACTGTAGTACGAAAATGGGACTCCCGTGTCATTCTGGAAGACGTCGTTAGGAGTCGCCACTCAGTTCGTCGTAACGTTGACCGCAGTTACAGGTATTGTTCTTAGTCTTGCTTTTCCTTGACGCGGAATTTGATTGTTTCTCTTTATGGCCTCGTTTAAGTGGAGTTACTGTAAGCCGGCGCCCTTCGATAGATGGAGCTTTTAAAGTAGATTGTTCATTACTTCCACACTGCTGAAAAATGTAACCACGTTTTGTCAACAGCAAGCATCCACAGAGGTTATTCCCGCCCCGTTGGTGAAGCCACGTGCGCCCCCTTTTGTAGCCATTGAATTTTTTATCACATACCGGTTAGTACGTTACCCTGTGTATTTAGACATTTGCTTTTTTCTGTTAAGAGTGCAATGTGCGTATCGTGCTATGTATGGGCAGTTAGAAGCTACAGGACTGTATATGATTTGAAACGTGTTTCTGACCTATTGATAAAGCATTTGGGACCTTATTTTGCATGTTTAATTAAGGAATTGTGAATCTGATTACTGCAGAAACGAAAAATTAGTTAAGTGCATCGGTAATACTTTATACTCATTCCCCAGTGAACCTCATTAACTAAAGGACGAGTAAACGAACGGACGTTACGATAGATCTCCAAAGAACTGGAGTGTGAATGTGTTACTTAAACTCGGAAATTTCGTTAGAAACTGCCACCCCGAAATTCACTCGGCGATCTATTTCGAGCTATTTCTGGAAAGCCAGCAAATCTCACAGTTTTAAATACATTTACAACAACGGCAATGAGGGCTGCAGCACAGCTCACGCTGCTGAATTCACCGAGCTGCTGTATTGCACTGCGACCGGCAGATGGCGCACTAAGCTCGAACTGTCAGCCTGGCGCATACTTTTATATCTATTTGCTTAGCGTACGCCTTTAGCCAAAGCGACTTGCACGGAGTACTCGGCATAATCGAGCAAACATCCGTTTGTGGGATTGTTTGGGAACAAGTGCTTCAGGAGAAGATTACAAAATTGATCAACGCAAGCGAATAGCTCCGAATAAAATAGAAGAGAGTGACAATTCCTAGGTTACAAAAGATAATATCAGTCGGACAGAAATTCATCAAACCTGAGAGTCTTCAGACGCTTTTTATTTACAATGCGGGAGCCAGAATTTTAAATGGCGGTTGTAAGCTTGTTTCAACAGTCGGGAGCTACATATGAAAAGAGACTGGATAGAGATTAGTGAGACTGGATTGAGATTTAATGCCATGCAGAATTGATATCACCTGACTGGTCGAGAAAATGCATAGGACCTCACCAGTTTCCCCATACATATTTAGTTGCACCCCGTTGACAGATCTGTAGGCATGCATCAAGGATCTGAACTTAAACCGTGCTGCCAATAGCGATCAGAAAAGAGTAGTGACTTGTGCCCTTCATGGCTGATTGAACACCAGACGTGCTGCTGCATTTTGAATCCTCTGCAGCAGCTTGGTAGCATATCTTGGTACTCCTGGCAGCAGAGATAAGAGCAAAGCCTGGACTAAGAATTGCGCTGCATACTCAGTCAGCTATGATCTGATCTTGTGGGTGTTGTATTGAGTAAACCTGCAATACCAGGAGACCAGAACAACATGGTACCTGAAGGACAGGTGGTCATCAATCACCACCACAAGGTTTTGTCCAGTCATGGTTGGTGTTAGCAGTAATGAGCCATGCGGAATAGAGATGGTTGCTGAATAGACAGGCAAGCTAGGATAACAAGAAGTCCTGTCGTTGCCACGTTGAGCTGGAGATGGTATTCCTTCATTTGTGTTATAGTATCAATGAGACGTGCAGAGATTCTAACTAGTACCAAGTGCTCCTCTAGATGGAGCAACAAGGAGAGCTGCATATCACTGGCATACCACTGATAAGAAAAGCCATGTGACACAAGCTAGTGAGGAAATGTATGGAGAGAAGAGAAGAGGAGAGGGCCCAGCACCAGTCCTTGGGCACCCTTGACATTACTCCACAACGGGACACATATGGTAAGATCTGCCCAAGGGATTCCAACCACATTCCCAGTGATGCCAACGTCAGAGAGGGCAGCAAGGAGGGTCTATTGGTTGACCAAGTCAAAGGCAGTGGATAGAGAGGAGAGAGTTTGGGAGCATGCACTGATACAGCGTATTGCCGCACCCACCATATGACAAACCAACTCAGGATCTCAGATTAGGGCCCGAGTGCAGCCTTGTGACCGGTAACACCTCAGCACCACACTTGTTCAGATGGAATGGAACCAGAGTGAGGTTTTTTTATGGTGGCCAACCCCTAGATTTTTCCCTATGGTTTGGAAGGCCTACATGCAGGGCTGGATGCAGATAAACGTCATACCCAGGACAGAGCAATTGTAGGTTAAGGGCCCAACGAAGTAGAGTCACTTTTGGCATTTACTTCCAATTGCCAGTGCAGATCCCGAGCCTCAGAGCCACCACTCCACCCAGTCCGCAGTGGGTAGATCTAACAGAATGAGGACAGATAACATGTTGGTAACTCTAGCCTGCTGTAACATGTTGACGGTGGTAGCTAGAGCTGTTCTGTGGAAAGACCCTTTCTGCAGCCCTATTAGGATCAAGCAGTCTGTCTTGTAGAAGAAAGAGACTTCCTACTCACGTTTTTTTTTTTTTTTGGTTTTCATCACCACCCTCGGTTTTTAAACTGCTTGTTGTTTTTCTGATTACTTACGAATGTATTTTTGATCTTATTTAATAGCTGTAATTAATTTGACAAAAAAAAAAAAAAAAATGCCACAATGGATGACTGTAGCATTGGTCGGTTCACTAGATTTTTGTGGTGTGTAGCACCTTTCACAACACTCTGCATCCTAACATATTCATCAACAAATTTACCATCTTGGCTTAGAAATTACTTTTACCTTTCTGTAATCTTTAAAAGATTTGAAAAATGATCAGTAATGATTTGTGAAGTCAGTACATTGGCCAACTAAGCCAATCATTTCTTTAGCATGCATTTATTTGCCAGTGCAAGTTACTGGGCAGTTCTTCAGCTCTACAAAGCAGTTTATATCCATGCATTTTGTGAATCGACTCTTTCTACTTCATTGTTAAGATGAGTTGGAGCAAATTAGGAAACAACCCTAGATTTGATAACTATAACATTTGATTGGAGAGCACAGTTATTGTGTTAACTTACAGTGGCCTTTCAGTGGAAGCCTATGGGAGGAACAGGCAACCTCCATACTGAAGGCGTTGCAGCTGGTGATTTTACTAGGGTGGAGAAACCACCATACTGCCAAAGCAATTTCTATTACAATAAAAGAAGTCCAGCACAATCGAGTGGGATATGTGCATATAAGCAAAGGAGACATTTTTACATTAATGTTAAAATTTTACATTATAAACTAAAGTGTACTCTCTTCAGTGCTAAGCTCATACTCTGGAATTCAGCAAGTTTAGCAGAATTCTTTGCAATGGACCGACTGCTATGACAAATAATGAAAGATGAGGCATCCTTTTTTTTAATTTTATTAATTTTATTGTAATCATTCCATATAAATAAATCAATTTTTACAAAAGATAGGATTGAAAACAAGTCGCCCCCCACCCCTGAGAAAGAGAGCATGGCCAACAGAGTAAAACTTACGGCTTGTAGACATACCTAAATTGATGAGTTTAATAGGGCAATAGAGATAAATGGAGAAGAAAAAGAAATGTGGAGATAATTGCTACCTCGGTGCATTAAGAGCTTATTCTAAGATATTACTGAGTAACAGTTCTATTCTGATTACTCACAAGTCATAGGATGTCCAAGAATTATAAATATTCGTGTATTTCACTTTTTTCGAAGGTTTAGCCTAAAATCTGCTTGAGATAACTGTGCTGAGCTCCCGTGGTAATAACAAAAGAAACCTTTGAGTCATCTAGAGCCTCAACTGATCATTTAATAAAGAGAAAATGCCTGAAAGTAAGAAAATGAAACGTGAGGTAAATACCACATGGAGAGTGTGTAATAAAAACAATTAACAATACTAAAATTCAAGATGAGGTAAATTATCAAGGTTTGATTTCTATGTAAGGGAGGATTATATTTATTGCTCCTTTTGTGGTTTTGTAATAAAAATGGTAAAATGCACAATTCATCAAGCCAATTGTTAGCTGCATGAAATGAATTTGTTTTAGTTCAATTTATTTTAGTTATATCTTGCAGTATAATGTAAAGTGTTTGATGCTAATCCCACTAGTGCAGAAACAGCAAAACTGCAGCTATAAATCATTACCAGGCATGACAACATAATAGCATAGTATTCGTATCAAAAGTAAAACACAAGTAAACATACAATAAGTGTTAAACAGAACAAGTATTTAGACATTTAAAAGTGCAACCAATAATCTTGTTTTTTGTTTTCTTTCTTTCTTTCTTTCTTTCTTTTAAGCAGTGTCTTTCGTCGATCAAATCAATTCCCCAGTCTCTCTGTTTCTAAATCCGCTTGATCCGCACTGCAGTGCTGAGAATGCGTTAACACTACACCACTAGGCAAGGGTAAGACATAAGAGAGAGTGGGGAAAAAACAAACTTTTACTTCAGCACTTTGCTTAGATCTTTAACCTTTGCAGTAATTACTGGTTTATACTCAATTTGATGCTGTGCTTTATTTCAATGCATTGGATTGTTTAGGAAAGGAAAGCATATTTGTAGCAGTCATGCTAAAGTGCCCAGCTGAATGTGAGGTGGCATGGTAACGCTACTGCCTCGCAGTAAGGAGACCATGGAGTACGGAGTTTGCAAGTGCTCCCCCTGTCTGCGTGGGTTTCCTTTCACAGTGCAAAGACATGCAGGTTAGGTTAAATGGCAGTGCTAAATTGGCTCGTGTGTGTGTGTGTGTTTACCCTCCAATGGACTGGCGCCCTCTCCAGGTGTTGTTCCTGATTGTTGCTGGGATTGGCTCCATCCACACCATGACCCTTTCCTGGATAAGCAGGGTCAGGAAGGTGGACAGATGGATGGATATTGTAATGCTTTTACCTGTGTTTAACTCTCATTGACCATTTTGATAAAAAAAAAAAAAAATCATTAACTGATTCAAAAAATGATTGTAGAATAAGGTGCATTAATTCCCCTGTTGTATGTGCCCACTTTATCTAGCATTAGATTTTGGGGACCAGAGACTGTCCCAAAAGTGTTGAATCCAAGGTAGCAACCAAACTGGGAGGGGGGTTCAAATAATACGTTTATTATTTATTTATTTTAAGCTTTGACTTACTAAAGGTTATTTCTATCATTGTGCCCTTTCCTGGTGCTCAACTTTCAGTCCTTAAGAATTATGTATGTTTATTACAGTAGTTTTCAGAAATGCGTGTCTTGAAACAACTCATAGAAAAACTTGCCCAGTTTTTGCGTATTTAAGGTTATACATTGAAAAGGATAAAAAAAAAAGTTTAACTCTGTTTCATTATTTGTCATTCTTTTGACCTTTTTGCTAAATGATTTATTTCTCTAAGAATCATTTTACAGCAGCTTGCAATTATTGATTGTGGATATGTCAGGATGTTTTTTCCAGCTGGTAAAATATGCTTGTGTTTCTTTACAGGTCACGTTCCTCAAATTGTCATTACTGCTTTTCCATTGAACCCTTTTGTAGCATCTAATATTTTAAGCTGTTGAGTCAGCAGAGTGCATTATTGCACTTGTTTGAAAGGTGAACAATGGCTGCTGCCCATTTTTGTGTGGGGAAACTGAACATTTTAAGCATTTTTGTTTACTGCCACCAAGCAGACCAGTGTGTGAACATCATTTGCCTCTGCATACGTCGATGAAAGCAGTCTGACTTCAGTGATTACCTGTGTGCCAATATGTCAGGTTTAGCCACTGGTCCCATTCAGCAGCTTAATCCACCAGAGCAGGACACTGAGCGCTGTAAGAGAAAACACAGCGACTCTTGCCAAGATTGTGGGCCTTCCTCCAGTTCAGCAAGACACAAAGGACTCAACTGTTCACCTGCTAGAGAAATAGCAGAACCTAAAAGAAGAAAGCTTGTCTTACACTTTGATTTAAATAACACTATTGTGGTCTCTGATGCTGCCACAAAGCAAGACACAGTGAAGGCTCTGGACTACTTTTTGTCCACTGTCACATGGGGCAGATTGGATAAAGAAGGTAAGCATTCTTTCAGCAATTGTGTGAACTGCTGTCCAAATGCTAAAAGATGTTTTATTAATGTTTGCTGCTGCAGTAGTTCTGTCAAATCTGCCAGTACCCAAAACATGCCCAAAACTGAGATGTACCTCTCTATTATAGTTTTCATTTTTTCTTGATTATAAAATTAACTTTGTCCACATGGATCAGTAATTGTAATGCCATCTCTCTATAGTTTGACTCTGTCTCTACTCTCTGCTGGAAGGGTCTGACATCAGTAGCACCTGCCTTTAATGTTCTGGGGGAGTATTGCATGTTTCCTCCAGGCCACACTTTTCTCTCTTACCTATGGACCACCTTCAGAGCTGGTTAGTCTGTCTCAAATTGTGTCCATACAGTTGTCACTAACTTCCCAAAATGGCACATTTCTAGTAGGGAATTTATGGTTTAAGGAGCCTAAGATGGCATAGGTGTACTTCATCCCTAGAAGACAGCAGTGGTTTAGAAGCAATTTTAAAACCACCATACAACAGTGGTCCGTTAAGCTTAGTATTTTGTGGAACATTTGGGCAAGGAAGGGTAGACAAGCAACAGAAAGTGTGACTGACAGGAGTACTTTGTGGTAGTTTTGGTAAGTGGGTGATGTACTGTACCAGTAATAAAGAAGTTCACAAACCTGTAGATTTAAATCCAGAGAGGCAGCATGCTTTGGTTTACCTTATACTGTATGCTGCTCCTTATTTTGTCCTTCTATTGTATGTCCAGTGTAGCTCCAGTATAGCCAAGCCTTCCTGGTGTAAGGAGTTTCTTTTCTTTACTTAGTTGACTACATATTGTTTCCAGTCACCTCCATAGAGTGGGGATTTTGCGTAAAGCAGATATTTAATTTGTGGGTGGAATTAGTTATATTTATTAAACCTTGGTCGTTATTGTTTGTGAATATCATTTAATTTCACGACTCTTCATGTACTTAGGTCCTAAGTTAGAAGTATTAACTAAATGTACCAATAGTGGCCTCATTATATTATTTATTATAATATGTGCCCTTAAGAGTTGATTATAATAGTATAGCTGTATTCTGTTAAGTTTTTTTGAGTAGTCACTTGACCACAATTTCTAAAAATTGCACAGTAAATGCCCGCCAATAATAAAAGGGTAACTTGGCACTATGTGTTGCCTCCTGATATCCTGGAGATCTCAGCCTCTCCGCCATCACTAGCAACTTTAAGGTTAGCTTGTCCTCTACTATCCTTGAGGAACATTGTAACTTTTCTCCCAGCTTGCCCTTCTCTCTTCTTCCTTCTCCATTACTTGCATTTGACTCACTGACAAGGTGTACGACCCTCTAGTGGTGCCCTTTCATTTGAACTGTGTCTCTGCTGGTCATGTGTGTTTCTCTCCCTCTTTTTATCTTTGTACCTGTGGTTACCCTCTACTGTTCCTTCAGGCGTTATCACTCCTTGGGATACTTTTTTTTAACAGTTTTTGTAAGGCATAGTAGTGCATTATTTTTGTCCAGCTTGAAGCACAGTTTGATTCCAGGCCTGGCCCCTTTCTGCACTTAGTTTGTACCTTCTTCTCACATTTGGATGTGTTTTTCTAGGTGTTCACTCATCCTGAAGATATGAGAGTTAGGTAACAAGGCTTCATATGCTAGCCAACATGAGTGACTATGTCCTGTGATGCACTAGTTATCTGTCCAGGGTTGATCCCTGCTTTGTATACAGTGCTGATGTAAAAGACATGGGCACCTTGAAATCCAGTATTGAACTAAGCAATTTAAACAAATGGATGGGTGGCTGGCCATTTTTTGTACTCTGAGCAGGTGCGCAGTCTCTTTTTTTTGTAAAGAGGCCATGAACTGATGCATTTATGGATGGTAGTGAAATGGAGGATCCAAACTCATGTTTTAGAGGTGAGAGTTAGATAAGCTTAATTACCTAGAGTGCCAGTGTTGTTTAAAGAGAACATTTATTGCACCATACATAATGTAAATGTTGTTAACAGATATAACTCTTAACAACTGAGCTATAAAAAGACAATAAAAAGGCTAATAATATTAAAACAGGCTTGTTGGAATTATCGTGTTGGCAATCCTGGTTTTGAATTCTCTCATGGTCATCGTTTGTATGGAGCTTATGTTCTGCACATATCCGTTTACATTTTTCTACGGAAAAAGGTGTTGAAGGAAGGGGGCCATCCACTATTCTGTGATATTCAAGCATCACACGTAAGTAAAATGTCTAGTTAATTGTTTATTTGACTCAACTAACTTTGTTAAACCTTTTCAGTTCATCTGGACATAGTTCTTTTCCAGGGAGATCCGTTGCATCACTCATCCAAGTGACTTCCTCAGTCTCCGTTGACTGCAGGTTTCTCCAACCTTATAAACAGCGCCTTTGCATGATGACTGAAACTAGCACCATTGACTAACAATGGGCCATGTGATCAGTGATATGCATATTGTCCATCGATCAATGGCCATGAGTACCATTCACAGAGAGTCGGTTCAGAGATGGTTGTTCCTTTTACACGTAAATGGCCTCCTTGACTCCTCGCTCAAACCAGCGTTCCTCCCTGTCCAGGATGTGCACATCTTCATCACTGAAAGAGTGACCACTGTCCTGTAGGTGTAAATAGACTGCGGAGTCCTGGCCTGACGAGGTAGCTCTTCTGTCTTGTGCCATCCACTTCGCCAGTGGTTGTTTGGTTTCCCCGATGTATAATTCACGGCAATCCTCTTGGCACTTAACTGCGTAAACTATATTTCTCTGTCTGTGCCGGGGCACCCGATCCTTGGGGTGGACCAGTTTTTGCCGTAGCGTGTTTTGGGGTTTGAAAGCCACCGAGACCTGGTGTTTTGAAAAAATGTGTCTCAGCTGTTACGATACTCCTGACACATAAGGGATCACCAAAGGTTTTCACTTAGGCAGCGGTTGTCCTTCCTCTCTCCTGGATTGCTTAGAGCATTCTTTAGGTGTCTTCCCTGCTTTGACAAGAGTCCAGCTGGGATAATCACATTTTCTCAGGGCCTTTTTGATATGATGTTCTTCTGCTTCTCTGGCCGCTGTGTCTGTGGGTATGGTGTTTGCTCTGTGTTGTAGAGTCCTGATGACACCTATTTTGTGCTCTAGTGGATGGTGAGAGTCAAACCTTAAATACTCATCCGTATGCATTGGTTTATGGTACACGTCAACTTTCAAATGTCCCCCAATGCTGATGGAAATTTCATAATCTAAGAAAGCTAGCCTGTCACGTTTCATGCCCTCCCTGGTGAACTGGATGTGTTTGTCGACTGAGTTGATGTGGACAATTTGCATATCATTGATCACATGGCCCATTGTTAGTCAATGGTGCTAGTTTTGGTCATTATGCAAAGGTACTGTTTATAAGGTTGGAGAAACTTGCAGTCAACTGAGACTGAGGAAGTCACTTGGATGAGTGATGTAACGTATCTTCTGGAAAAGAACTATGTCCAGATGAACTGAATCAACTTTCTAGAATTGAAATGATGTCTTTTGTAATTAGTGTGTACATACAGTAGCTCTCTAGCTGGTTACATTTAAAATTAGTCTAGTCAAATATTTGTTTTATTTCGAAGTGAGCTTTTGCTTAAAGTGTTTTTTTTTTCCTTTTTCAAAAGGCAGATGGGAATGGCTGAGCGATTTACCTTCTCTCCTTCCGCCATGCCCAGGGGCAGTTTCCTACTACTACCAATTTGGGCGTGTACCAGCTTTCACCGAGTCTGCTGATGGTGTACAGTTCAGGAGAATTCTTGAGTATCATCTGTCACTGCTGGAGTGGCATGGTGAGGAAGACAAGGTGCTGTCCGTAAGTGCAGAAGATGGCAAGGTATATCACTGGATTCTGCCTGCTTTCTTCCAGCTGCTACAGGCATTGAGCTCACAGCACAGAGAGTTTGCCATCCTGTTCAGAACGTTTGGCACAGATTTGCCACGTGTCTTAGTTTCAATGCAGAAGGTGTTGAAGGAAGGGGGCCATCCACTATTCTGTGATATTCAATCATCACATGTAAGTAAAATGTCTAGTTAATTGTTTATTTGACTCAACTAACTTTGTTAAACCTTTTCAGGGTAATGTGGGCCTCTTGCCTATCCTGGGTGCAAGGTCGGGCAAAGCAGCTCATCACAAGGCTTGCTCGTGCACATAACCACACTCACACAGGACTAAGAATTGTCAGGTAATTAAGTTGATTTTTGTATAGTGCGCTTCACTGAGTGCAGGCTAAAGAGTGCTGTAAAAAGTTCACAGATATATGCCATTAAAAACTATCCAAATATTAATTACATAATGAATACACATGGAGTCACCGATTTGATTAAATGCACAGGAAAAAAATCCAAACTGCTTTAATATAAATGGAACCTAACAATAACAGTCCATTGACATTATCAATGAACTATGGCCAGCTGAGGCGTGTGGGGGGTTTAGTTCACTGCCTCCCATGTAACCTAGCCTACATGTCTTTGAGAATGTGGGAGCACAAAATTTAGGAGGACACCAAGAGAATTGCACACTTCTTGTAAACGGTGACCAGGCATGGGATTCAAAGCCCACACATCACCTTTCCACCTGTTAATCTGACTTATCTTTGAGGATCATTGGTAACATTTTACTTACAGTTCAAATAAAAGGACCAGTGGGTTTGAGCTTATATAATATTGGTTTGTGTTAACTGGCACTCTTCCACGAGTTACTTTCTCTTCAGGCTTGGAAACCTTCAACATTGCATTAACTGTCCTTGCTGAGAAACGAGCATTTTGTCATTTGGTCC
Source organism: Erpetoichthys calabaricus (assembly GCF_900747795.2). NCBI lineage: Eukaryota > Metazoa > Chordata > Cladistia > Polypteriformes > Polypteridae > Erpetoichthys > Erpetoichthys calabaricus. The sequence goes on along the minus strand of NC_041411.2, from coordinate 88,483,849 downwards.
CACTGAAGCAGCATTCCTTTAGTGCTTTTGACAGTGAGGGCTGATACCATTTCTAATAGGCTCTCAATGTCCTCTGTTACACATGGGCAAAATCCATAAAAACTGAACATCAAAATTCTCATGAATGTTGGCAAACATTCAAGGAGGTTGTCAAGAAGCTGACATTTAAAACTAGGTATTATATTAATATTTATTATATTAAATCACTTGCTTTATAGCTTTCATTTAACTCAACCTATTCTGTTCATTTTGTGCAGAACTCCATTTCACTGATCAAAAAGACTGAAATATACTCTTATGATATCAGAAAAACAAGTTTGCCAATGTTAGAGTTAGTCTTATGTTCCTTATAATTGATATGATTCAGATTTTATTCTGTTTTTGTCCTATAGCTTGTGTACATTTATTAAAATGGTAGGTATATAGGACGTTAAACTGCAATGTTTTGAAATATTATGAATTCAAACATAGTTGACATCCTGAGCTACTTATTGGTTTGCTTATTTTTAGATATCAGACTCTATTTACTGTATATAATTAATGCTAACATTCTTATATTTAATAATAATAATCCGGGGGATGCCAAAATTTAGTACCACATTTTTCAAGGTCATTGCGTGAGGCAGAGGCAGCCGAGTGGGTTGGGATGGGGGTCCTTTAATAGGCGATTCCTTGTAGTTTTCAGTCGGCAACATGCCTTGGTCTGGTGCACACTGTGCTTTTGTTGTCGAAGCGTTCTTCAAAAACAAAGAATCCATCATCACTACGCAACATGCCCTCCGAATGCACTTCTGCATTCCTCCTAACGGTGATGTCCTAAATCGGAAAACAATTCTTCAGTGGGTGTCTAAATTTAGACAGACGGGTACAACATTTAACAGAAAATCTCAGGGCTGTCCTCGTACTGTACTATGCCTGAAAACATCCAAACTGTAAGGGCATCAATTTTGCAGTCTCCTAGACATTCAGCGCGCAAACATGCTTCTGCCTTTGGCATTTCCAACATGTCTTTGAGGAGAATTTTGCATGAGGATCTTATTTTCCATCCATATAAAATGATGGTAGTGCAGAAACTCCCTGAGAGAGACTGGGAGAGCTGTAGAGAGTTGTGCTCAAACATTCTGCAAATTGTTCATCAAGATGCCATCGTCATGGGTAGTGACGAGGCACATTTCCATTTCAATGGTTGTGTAAATAAGCAAAACTTTCACAACTGAGCTTAAACCAACCCTCGTGAACTTCATCAGAGACCCCTGCACAGTGAGCTTGTTACAGTTTGGTGCGCTGTTGCAGAATTTGGAATTGTATGCCCTTACTTTTTTGAGGTGGGGGAAGCAACGGTCACCATCACTTCAGAACGTTACATTGAAATGCTAGAGAACTTTTTTCAGCCCCAACTGGAAGAAATGGATGTGGTGGATGCCTGGATTCTACAGGATGGAGCAACAGCTCATACGGTGCGGAGATCCAGGCAAGTTTTGCTGGAAATGTTTCTGGGGAAGCTGATCTCCCTGCGCAGTGATGTTGGGTGGCCTTTACGTTCACCTGATCCCTCTCCGTGCGATTTCTTTTTGTGGGGCTATCTCAAGTTGAAGGTATACACACACTGACCTCGAAACCTTGAAACACTCAAGGATGCTATTCACCACGAACCTTGAAATGGCCCAACGAGTTATGTGAGCGTTCAGAAATCATCTCAAAGAGTGTATCGCTAATGATGGCCACCACCTTGAAGACATCATTTTTAAAACACAGTGAAAAAAATCTATTTTGTATACCCTTTCTTGTGTCGTAATGAAATTTATTTTATCTTGTAGCGTTTTTGTAGAATAAACGTTTGAAATGTGGTGGTACTTTTTGTCTCACCCTATAATACATTTTATTTACATAGCACCTTAGTGTATAGTGTGTTGCTGCAATGTATACATAAATGTTATTGAAATATCTCTAATTCAAAAAGTATTCAGGCATTGCTAATGTAAGTGTGTCCATAATTTACATAACTGAATAGATATAAATCCATGCCTAGCATCTGTGTATGTGGAGTTTGCTTGTCTTCCCCTTGCTGGCTTGGGTTTTTCTATGTGTACAGCAGTTTTCCTCTCACATTAGGAAGACACTTGTTAGATTCATTGGTAATTTGAAATTACCCATTGGCCCAGTATGAGTGAGAGCACACACAGGTGGACATTGAGCTGGGCTGATACCCAGTAATGCTAGGATATGGTATAGCGTCCTGAATTATATTAAGCAAGTTTGAGATTGCTATGTATGCTGTACATTGAAACAATATGCTCTTGGTTTAAATGTAACAGTGGTATCATTTTATTAAACACATTTTCCCCATATGTTAATCATTTGTAGTGTGATATCTAAATGATGTTAATCTGTACGCTACATTAAATTAAGTGTTTTGTTTAGCTATTTAATATAAGCAGACAGCTATAATACAATTGCAGTTGTTTAGCTTGTCCTGTATATGCATTAAAAGAACTAATCAGTTATAGCTGATTGTTTAGGAATATTTTAATATTGTGGACTTTTTTTTTCTCATCCACCCATTTTCCTTACCTGCAGGTTTGTGGAGAAGCTTAAGCCCATCCCTGTAGGAATGCAAGGCAGGAACAATCCCAGGACAGGGTGCTTTTGTTTAGTTTTGTATGAAAATGTGCAATATGAACAAATGAAGCAAAGAGGGGACATCATTTTATCTCAGTAGAGAGTTATAGTCACTTGAAAAATTAAGTTCACCAAATAAAATATTTCTTTTTGTTTTCTAAAATATATGGACATACCAGTATTAAGATTTGATCTTTATTTAAACAGAATGCACTTCAACAACAAAGAGCAAACCGAACTAAATATTTAAGGTTTAAATAAGATGGGATCCCCCCAGAACATCTCTAATGATTTTCTGATCATTTTCACCTGATTCTAATTTTAGATATTTGAGGGAGTGACAAATATATGGGTGTATTTACTTTTTGTACATGTGAAAGTTGCATTAATGTTATTTAAATTATACAGTGGACTGCAAAAAGTAAATCTGGCATGATGTTTGTTGTTTTATGTCAACCGGTGTCACCCGCTGCACTCGGGTCCCAAACCAGGTGTTGTCGTATGCTGGGTGTGGCAGCAGTGCATGCTCACAACCTCCTCCTCCTTCTCCTCCTCCTCTGTAGATACTGTTTAAATGAAGATCAAATCTTGACATTTCCACACATATTGAGGAGGAAAACATATTTTATGGAGTTTACTTACTTTTTCAACTGACTGTAGTCATTCTCTGTTTGGGAAATAGATTAATGTAATGTTTGGGATGTGACAGGGAGACTTGATTACATGGAGAAAATCCACCCACAGATCCACAAAGACAGTGTACATGTTCCACACAGTGATTGAGTTGGAAATTCCAGGCAGAAATCTTTAATGCAGTGTCATTAACATTTGCATGATCAGACTTTATGTATTATTAATTTTCTATGTAAATTATTATAGTAGTGTGAAAGCCAAGAACTGTACTATATATTGTTGAGTGTAGTTAATATCTTCTGCTTGAATGTATTCACTATGGTGTACTAGATATTCCATATATCCTTGCATAGTTATGTCTGTCTCCTGGTAACCTGCTGTAATGTTAGTATTATATGTGTGCCTTCCAGACAGTGCATAAGGAGCTCTTGCTGAGTTGTCTTTTTCCCCCAATTACCTGTACGTGTGCTGTCTGTAGTGAAACATAAACGGCAAGGTTGCTGCTGAACATCTGATCATTAACGTATCATATCACTAACACCGTGATTAACTGTTTCTGGTTTTCTTAAGCATTATATTAGTTCTTGATAGTTCAAAAATTCTACAAGGCAAACTCTGCTTGATAGTGCACAATACAGTTATAAAATGGAATAAGCTTTGTGTATTCTGTAGTTAAAGGGTATGTTTTCTATTTGAGCATGACGCTTAAGAGTTAAATCATATTTAAAGCTATTTAAAAAGCTCCATAGCTCACTGACTTTCCTGTTTCTCTTTTTTTCAGGTATCTTTAACTATAACCCCTGGTCGCATACGCTGTAGCAAGAATAATGTGAAACTTACGAGAGGAAATGATAAAGTTATTTCAAGGGGAGATGACAGGAGGTTGTACCAGTATTTCAGTTCTCTGCAAGGGATTGGAGGATTTCAGGATCATTTTGATTGGTGGGTAGTGCTAGATTAATTTATGGAGCCATTCTTGAAAAAGTGAACTCTTGGTTAAATGTGAATTCATGTTTAAAAAGAGGCTCTTCTTAGGGAAGGAAATGGCATAGAGAGACGATTCTGTAAATCCAGCTTTTGTCCTATGAATGGCATGCAAAAATGTATGGTTCAAAACAGAAATTAACATGTTATTTTATTGAAAAGAGTGTTTTATCATGTGCAACAGTATAGAAAAATAGCTCAGTCTGTCTACCATGTCTGAATTGTGCCTACCATTTCACCAGCTTATTGGTTTCTAAATTTTATAGGCAGTACACTCAAAGGAGATCCCATAGGGCTTTGAGGGGAATACAAGCTGATATGCTATGGCGGCAGTAGGGATTCAAAGTTTCATATTAAACATATTGAGTGTATTGCACCCATTCAGTACTTAAACTACCTGTAGCAAGCTCCAACTCCTCCTGGCTTATGATGCTGAGTGGGATAAAGCGAGCTGCAGAAAACCAGTACACAATTGTTGCATGACTGTGTAGGTCAATCAGCAGTGATATGTTTGATAGAAGCTCAGTTTCAGGTGTAAAAGTAGGATTTGGACTTAAGTGGTTTATTAAGTAGGGTGGCACAGCACTGCAGTGTTTTATGGCTGCCACTTCAAACTCTGTGTGATGACTTCAGCTTAAGACTTAAGATTTGAATGTTTGATATTACAAAATATTTATTTGTTTCATTATGTTTAAATCTATATTACAGATTCTAGGTTATGCCTGTACATTCCCATATCAGTTACAGAACGCTTGCAATGAGGTCATTAATGTGATATTTTTACAGGAAAGTATTAAATAGACTTTTATGAAGAATGAGCACTGTTTGGTTCCAAGTACCAATAAATGTTTCATTTTACTTAACCACTAGAAAAAAAATCCTTTTTTTTTTAAAATTTTTTTAACCTTTTGTAGTCGGAGTGGGAAGCTGTATTGCTACTCAGACTGGTCTTACCATTTCTGTGGGGAAAAACTCAGTGCTAGTACCTTCATTTTGCATGCTCTTGCTCAAAAAGACATGCATAGCTCTCAAAGGAAGATGACAAGTGACTGTTAAAAATACTTCTCTTTGCCGAGCACTGCTTTCTGCCCTTTTCGTGGATATCCTGTACTCACTCTATTATTGTCAATTACAGTAGCTGTCATCTTTCCAGACTGCAGTTTTCATCTAGCTTTCAGAGTTACTGTAGTACTTATTTTGTTGAGTTCTGTTCTAACATTTTGTTCACTATGGCTTCTCAACATGTACAGTCATGTTACTCAAATGTATTTTATCTATATTGAGTTTTCATAGTCTCTTTGGATAAAGGCATCTGCTTAAATATTCTGAAACACTCCATAATTATTACAGTACAGTAATATTTTTGATTGTTCAAGTTGTGAAACTCATGAAGACATACATCTTCTAATTTATATACTGTATAAGACAGGTAGTTTCTGCCTTGAGTCTGGTGTTTCCAGGATAGGTTACAAATCCCCCTAAAACACACCCAGAACTATCTTGATAATACCGGTAGTTGGATGGGATGACTGTGCAATTTTTCTAACCGCTTGCAGCACCAAGGTAGTAATGACTGTCTGTAATGTATTTGACCAATCCTGAAAATGGTAAAACAGGCATGATGTGACAGGTAGCACTACATACACACATTTTCACTTACTTTCTTAGCATTAGTTGTGCTTAAAGAGAATCCCGTATGCAGTTCCAATTGAAGTGTAAAATCATCCTTTAAGGATCAAAGCTGCATGTTTTTTTGATATTCAAGACCGTTGCGTAGGCAGTCTCCTGTAATTGGAATGCAAAGGAAATGAATACTCTTTGGCAAACTTCTTTCCAGTGACAATTTAATTAACATAGCATTCTTCAGCCTGTTCAGATCTTGAACCTATCCTGGAAGCACTTAGTGTGTAAGGTAAGAACAAACATTTGGGTGGGACACAAGTCCATTGCAGGGCCTACTCTTATATACACCCTTAGTCATACTTTCACAAGACCAGTTTGGAATTGCCAGTTAACCTAAGCTGCATTTCTTTATGATGTGCATAGAATATCATAGTACCCAGAAAAAAAAACACACACTCACAGAGACGCAGAGAATGTGATCAAGACTGTATGTAGGGAATGGCCAGATGAGCGATTCAGACTTGGGGCACTGGGTCCTTAAGGCGGCAGTGCTATCCACTGTGCTGCCAGGCAGCCTCTTTCATTATCGACAACCAAAAATATCAATACTAGCTTCTTGGAAAAGATGTATGAATGTGAGATCTGAAAAAACAGTAATGGTATAGAGTGGCCAATTAGAGACTTATAAATACAAGTATTCAGTTCATTTCTAAATGTAATGTAATCAGCGATTGGATATTAACAAGACAGCACTATGTAATTAGTGAATAGATACTCTGCCTTTGTAACAGTTAAATCTCTATTGATTCAAGAATCAAGCTGAAACCGACGTTTGATTACAAATATTAATCTAACTTGAGTGCGGGGTTTCATTAAAACAGCCTGTCAGGAAACTCTCACCGAGAAATACAGTGGTCCAGTTGTGGTGTGTGACTATCTCATTACATATAAAGTTCACTTTTTTGGGTAAAGTGGTAGAAAAATCTCAATCAATATGGAAATTTCACTTGATCAAACCAGCCATTCACTTTATTTATTTGAAGTCAACAAGGGCAAGTGTGGTCAGTCAATCATTTCCTAATCTACTCAGTCCTGAACAGGGTCGCTGGGGTCTGCTGGAGCCCATCCCAACTAGTATAGGACTCAAGGTAGGAACAAACATTGGCCAGTCCATTGCAGCATGGTGCACATCAAAATTACAGGTCATAGTTCATCAGTGAATGGTGTGAAGAACAGGGAAAAGACTTAAATCATACACCATGGCTGGCTTCTTCTCTTGATCTCAACCTAGCTGAGTATGTACAGTAATCCCTCCTCCATCGCGGGGGTTGCGTTCCAGAGCCACCCGCGAAATAAGAAAATCCGCGAAGTAGAAACCATATGTTTATATGGTTATTTTTATATTGTCATGCTTGGGTCACAGATTTGCGCAGAAACACAGGAGGTTGTAGAGAGACAGGAACGTTATTCAAACACTGCAAACAAACATTTGTCTCTTTTTCAAAAGTTTAAACTGTGCTCCATGACAAGACAGAGATGACAGTTCTGTCTCACAATTAAAAGAATGCAAACATATCTTCCTCTTCAAAGGAGCAAACAAATCAATAGGGCTGTTTGGCTTGTAAGTATGCGAAGCACCGCCACAAAGCTGTTGAAGGCGGCAGCTCACACCACTTCCGTCAGGAGCAGAGGGAGAGAGAGAGAGAGAAAGAGATAAAAAAATCAATACGTGCCCTTTGAGCTTTTAGGTATGCTAAGCACCGTGCAGCATACTTAAAAGCTGCACACAGAAGGTAGCAACGTGAAGATAATCTTTCAGCATTTTTAGACGAGCGTCCGTATCGTCTAGGTGTGCGAACAGCCCCCCTGCTCACACCCCCTACGTCAGGATCACAGATAGTCAGCGCAAGAGAGACAGAGAAAAGTAAGCTGGGTAGCTTCTCAGCCATCTGCCAATAGCGTACCTTGTATGAAATCAACTGGGCAAACCAACTGAGGAAGCATGTACCAGAAATTAAAAGACCCATTGTCCTCAGAAATCCGCGAACCAGCAAAAAATCCACGATATATATTTAAATATGCTTACATATAAAATCCGCGATGGAGTGAAGCCGCGAAAGGCGAAGCGCGATATAGCGAGGGATCACTGTAATGGAAATTCTACACCAAGACCTCAGAAAATTTTCTACTAACATTATCAATACATCAGATGGTGCAGTTTTTCAAGGGAGAATGTCATAGCATTCATCCAGTTCCTGTTGAGATTTGTGTAGAATTTATGCCATGGTTCATTGAAACAGATTGACTTATTAGGATAATTGGCTTAGGTGTTGATTTCATTAGTTACTTCTCTGAAGACATGATTGTTTTTTAGCAATAGTATTTTCATACATGCTAGAAATATTTTCTATAGATTGGTTAGAAATAGATACAGTAGATGGAAATGTGTATTTTTGTGTTGCATTTTTTAAAATTTGGAGTCGGAAATATTTTATTCTTCAAATACAGCCTTTTGTTGTCTATATGTAACAAGTTCAATTTCATATTTTATTGCCATATATGCATAGTGCAATGAAATTCAGACTTACATAGCTCCCACAAAGAAGTGACAGTAGTGCCTATCAAGAAAATTAGTATCTTAAGAATAGTTGAGATCACTGTTTCTAATTTATTTTCCAAATCCAGAACATTACAGTGGCCTTCTACAGATCAAACAAATTATAATAACACACCAGATACAACTATTTATTTCATATTACAGTAATTACAATGAAAGCAAATGAAAAATAAAAATACAAAGAAAAACAGCAGACTGCTATTACAAATGGCTTCACCTGCTGGAGATCCTTTATTACAACACGTTTGCGGGAGTCTGCCATGTGCAACAGTCCGTTCAACCCGATGGACTGAGGAACATAACAAAGCAGCATTCTTAAGCATGTTTGCTTAATTGTCATAACAGAATTAAGAAGCACATTAGATTGTACAGATAAGCATACAGATAAATGGTATGATCTTTTAACACACCTATATCATGTTGATGCACATCTATATCTAAAGAGGAATTTCTTATATCTTCTTCTTCTTTCATCTGTACTCGTTAGGAGTTGCCACAGTGGATCATCTGTTACTGTATCTTCCTGTATATATAAATTCTTATTTGAGAACAAAATAAACATTAATTGCCATTATCTCATCATCGCCTAGGTAATGTGCTCAGTACAGATGGTACAGAATGGCTTAGTTAAACAGGAAGTCAGTCAGAAATACTTTGCAATTCATGCAAAAAAGTATTTCCCTAACATGCCATGTCATAAATACGCAGCAAATGCAACACCATATATTAAATGCAACATCAGATGACATATGCAAGAAACATTCATGCAGTTGCAAGTAGTAATGGCTATTGAGTTGTCTAATAAGCAGATCATAAAAAACCATTCCTAAATCTAATGAAGTGCTAATGATCCTTGAACTGTTTGCCAGAAGAGAGAAAAGAGACTATGCAGGATGGCTGAGATCTTTTAATACTCTTTGCTCAACATTTCTTTATATGTATTGGGCAGAAGAGCACTGTGAGCCAGTAATGTTCTTTGAGAATGCCCTCCACTGTGCACCCATCGAAGTTGTTGAGCAAAAATGCAGATATCTGGACTTTTCTCAGATACTGTATCTAAGGTTTTGAGTGTGTTAGTGAGCCATCTTCATGATGGATCATCTGAAAGTATTTAACCTTTGATACGCACACATAATGTTAATATGCAACTTGTATCTGTGGAGCTTTCTGGTTTTTTTTTTTAACCTTATTTATAGAACTAAATTGTACTGGAGGCAGAAACCTGTCCTGGTAGCAGTGAGTGCCAGGCCGCTCACTACATCACTAAACTGTGTAAGGGTTTCGGTAAATTGACAGATTTTAATCTTTATTTAACAAAGAACTTGCTTGTGCTTTGGTAATTAATTAGTAAAATGGCAGGAGACACAATTTAAAAATTGATTTATACTTTTCTATGGTATCACCACGGGGTGCAAGTCTGCATACTCAAATGTTGTCTTTGTTGCACACATAACTACAACTTCCTTTGTTCCTCCAGGTGGGTACGCAACAGCTTTTCAAGTTTGGGGGGTAAGCCAGTTTGGATTGACCCCTATGATCCTGATGTACAGCACATTTTTATTGATGATAATATTCGACTGAATGATGCAGATACAATTGTCAATCCAAAGGTCAGTTAATCAGCTTTTCCCGTTGTGGCTCATTCACTCTGAAGACTCTGTGATTTCTAAATAAATTAAAATCTGCACATATCCTCTGGTGGAAGTAGCACACATTAACTTAACATTCTCAAGCCTGCTTAACCTCCTTAGCGTTACATTGTTTCTCGAAAAAACTTGTAAAATGCTTTGTATTTTTTGGCTTGAAAAATTCTATATTTATTAAATCTTTCTAGTGTAAAATATGCAAAATACTAAAAGTACCAAGTCAAAAGTGTAGAAAGTATAATAATGAAACAAATAATAGTAATAAAATAATTCTAATACTGATTTCTTTGATGTCATATACTGTGTGTGTGTATGTACTGTATACATATATATATATTTATACACTGTATGAGCAGTGTTGGACTTTTACCATGAATATATCTAGCAGCAATGAGAGAATTTCAAGATACTGGAGAACTGTGATGCACACAAAATTAAAGAAAAGGAAATTTTATTGGTAGACAGCGCCAAACTATATAGTGTGTAAGCAGTTATTTTCTGTTTCCCAGGGTCTTACCTTCTGAATATTTAGATACAGTAACTGGAGGGCTTGAAATCTGTGTGCTGTTCTTGGCTTGAATCCCATTGTCTCATTTGCCAAAGAGAAGCCGCACAAAAATGAACTCTCTCGGCTAGTATAGATTTCTGCTGGGCACGTTAATAGCAGTGATTATGGCTGAAGAGGTAGAATGTCAGGTCAGTCAAAGGTGGAAGGTGACCATCGGTTGTCTGTCACTACAGCAACAATAACAATGTATTTCTTGCACAGCCCAAAAACGACACAAGGAATGCCTCAGTGGGCTTTAATAGGCCTAGTGTTTTGACAGTCCTTCAGCCGTGACCCTCTAAGAAGACAAGAAGGTCTTCTATGCCAATTTTTGTGATTAAAACTGTTTCGATTTTCTTCAAAATAACTTCCTCCTTTTTAAATATAAAGTCATTTTAAAATATTCCTAGTAAGTATGCCCTCCAAATGCTCATGGCAGTGTAGTTTTTGATTGCTCCTGGAACAAGCTTTCCCATTTCCCAGTGCCTTATTTACTAATATCTAGTGTGAATAACTGGATGACTTGATTTCTGTGTTGCTATTTGCCTGAGCAACACATATAAGTACTCTAAACAAAAGACAATTTAGACAATAAAATGGCATTTCATTGCTTCTCCCAAGACTCAGTTTTAACGTTAGAACATTATTACTAGTTGATGTATGCTTTTAGTGTCTGCTTAGTGTATGTTTAATGTACTTATTGCATGCTTTTAGTGAGGTGACTTTTTAGACCCTTGCCTCACTCTGAAAACATTTTAAATGACATAATGAAGAATTAAGTGCTGGTTTAATATTTAAGCACAAACACGTGTTTCGTCTTTTCAAAACCAGTGGGTTACATAAGTATGTAAATATCAGTGTGGCTGTGCAGAATTATTCAAGGAATAATTAATTGTGGGCATTTTAAGGCTTTCTGGTCTGGGAAAATAGCTGGACAAAAATCATAAGATGGCTGTTAAAGCGATGCACTGTGTGAATTAACCTACTATCTTTTCACTGGAGATACAGTATATGTATATATAAAAAAATTATTTTGAGATTTTCAGTGTTTGTAAATGAAATTCCTGCCTTGTTTTTAAAACTCTAAAAACACTAATATCTTTATATTAAAGTATGCTTGTTAGTCCCTGATATTTGGTGCTCAGTCTGTAGTTCACTTTGACGGTCAGAGTGTTTGTATACGTTTTTTATTTTCTCCTCTCTTTTACAGGTATTTATTGATAAAGAAAGTCACCTGACACGTACAGCCCCAACTTCAGAGTTCTACAATGTTAACCTTGTTCAGACTGACCTCTTGATGGCCATTTCTAACCAAAACTACTTCATTGATTGTATCAGAGCTTGTGAAGAGAACTATGAAAAATACCTCCAAGAATCAGATAACTAGACAACTGCACAGGTTATTTGAGAGTTGAGTGTCATTTTTGTGGACTTTGACATTAGCAGCCCAAGCATGAGAGAAGCCCACAGTAGTGTTTTTTTTTTTAAAGCAGAAGTGATAGCAGTCAGCTCGTAACTTGATAAAGGAAAACTACATTGTACCAAATGCTGTTATACATTGGACAGATGCAGTGAGGCACTTTAGTTTATTACGGAGTATGTAAAGGTTTCAAAGGTGGTGTGTGGTAGGTTTCCACTCAATCCAGTTTACTTGATTCTCTTTTATGTGTTTAAGAATGGTTGATGAAGCTTGAAGAGCCACACTGTGTTCTGTGTGTCATTTGGTTTTACAGTAACTTATGTAGAATGAACAAAAAGTATATTTTGCAAGTGTAAGTTATATTTTAAAAGGTGTGGCGGATGGCCAGGGTCCATGCCCGGCCAGGACGCCCCTTCTCTATATGGTCCAGGGGAACAGACATGGGCTGCACAATACCTCCCCCAGGGTTCTGGATGGCAGCCCCTCTGGGTTGCAGCGGTGCCTCTGACTCCCGTAGGGCTTCATGGGAGTTGGAGTTGGCTACAGCCCTGTTGGGATCTGAGGGTGCCACCTGGGAGTGCTGCAACAACTGCTGAGCCCACTTAGGCGGGTTTTCTGCCACATCCGGAAGTGCTGCCAGAAGTTGGTCAACGAGCGCCTGGAGCACTTCTGGGGGTGTTGTAAAATGAGCCAGCAGTCGTTACTCCGGGGGCCGGAGTCGGTAGGAAGAGGACGGAGCTTGCAGGAAAGGAGTGGAGGCGGTGAAGAAAAGGCAATAAAAAGAGAAAGGAGTGGAAAAGGACTGTGAGTCTTTGGGCACTGTGTTTGTGTTTTGAAGAGGAAACGAAAATAAACCGTGTGTGTTGTGGACATCTGGTGTCGTGTCTGTCTGTGTCCGGGGTATCTTTCACAAAGGGTTATTAAATATTCAATACATTTACTTGTTTTCTTTCTCATAAATCTAAGTAGGGACTGCATGGCAGGCACCGTGTGTTGGGTAACGTATTTCACTGTAGGAACTCGCGTTTCAGTCCAAGCCTGTGCAGAGTTTGTATGTTCTCTACGTGCGTGTGACTTTCTGCCTAAAATATGCATCTCAGTTGGGTTAGCAGTTGTCAGTTAACCTGGTATGAGACATCAGAAAGCCAAGAATGCTGTGCTGTTTTCCATTGCTTATTTTCTGTGAATGTTAGCTATTAAAACTTATATAATCTTGAAGAAATTATTGTGTTCTCATTTCTCAAATTGACATCATATTGGTATAGTGGCACAGTAGTTAAGGATGCTGCCTCCTAGGAATGCGAGTTCAAATGTCATTCAGTGTCTGTGTGACTTTTGCCTGTTTTGTGTGGTTTTTCTATGGATATTCCATTTTCTTTGCCAATCCCCAGATAAGAAGGTTAAGACAATCGGTGTTGCTAAACGGGCAATATGGTAATAGTGAATATGAACATGTCTGCATTAGAGTTATGTGCAGTGGCCTGGCATCCCATCCTCGATGGGCTGCTGTCTTCTGTCAGATTTTGCTACAGTGGGCAATGGATTAACTCTTTAATGAAATAAAGGGGTTAAGTAAAAGGCTGTAAGTACTAAAAGCTGAGCTAGAAAATTATAGTAAACTAGTCATTAAGCCCGTTACAATAACGGACGCCATGAACAGTAGTGCATAAACATTAGTAGGAACAGTCTATATTAAATGGCAAGGGACTTTGACCTCATTCTGTTTGTTGGTCGTATTTTTCTTTGTCTTTCAGCCTTTCTTTTGTTGATGTTTACTTGCTGAGCTGACCGTTCTTCGTGGGCTGCCGCCGTGTATTGTGTGTCTTTAATTTTCTGTGACAGTAATACTGTCTTGTACGTCCGCTGGCTTGTACGTGTGTAATATACCTTTAATTTTCTCTGGCTGTAATACAGGCGTGCGCGTCAGTAATATGCCTTTAATTTTCTCTGACCGTAATACTGGCTTGTATGTGGCTGTAATATGCGTCGCTGCATTGTGTACCTTTAATTTCCTCTCGCAGTAATACTGGTTTGTATTTCCTTAAAACGGCTGTAATTTTCTCTGACAGTAATATCGCGCATCGCACCGTGCCCCGCGCATGCGCACTTCACCAGAAGAGACACACAAACGGACACCTGGACGCACACAGGGATTTTATTAAAGAGGATATCAGCAAAAGAGTCCTCTGTTTAAAATACCTGCAGCTATTGCAACCCTCGATGTCTGTGTTGGGTATGTCGCAAGAATTCTAAGATTTCTTGGTTAGGGTGTAATATGGTTACATGATTATTGCACTGTAAAATCGTTATGTCCTACAATCTGATTTATCATACCATTCATTTTCAGAACTCATTTAAATATTGTTACAGTTGGCAGTGTTTTACAACATTAACATTCATTGCAGTTGTTATAAATATTTTTTTACCGTTAGATGAAAGGTGGGGAATAGATGAGCAAATATTTGGTCTGAGAAATTTACACTTTATTCCCCATACACATGTTGGAGATATGGGAGAAAACTGCCGAAAAGACACACAACATGGGGAGAACATACACACTCGACACTGATGGTGATCACGCTGCAGTCTTTACCCATATCCTGTGACCTGAGTCAGCATTGCTGGTCATGTGCACACTAAAACATCTAGAAGCAGATAACACCAGGCAGTCAAAAGGGTGAAACATTCAAAAAAAGGGGCTTATCTTTAGACTTTAGAAGTAGCATTAAACTAACACGTTAAATACCTAAGGTGGCCTAGTGTACGTATGGCATGAGTGTGCCCTGTGATGGAATGATGTTCTACTCAGGGTTGGTTCCTGCCTTCTGCGACTGACCGGTAAGGAATCACTCAGGGTGACACTCCCATTCACAGCTCACAGTCCTCCTTGAGATGCCAGTAGTGAGACGTGAATTTACAACTTCTGTGTCAGAAGTGAGTACTTGCATGGCTAAGCATTAAGACACCCCCTGCCACCACCCCCACCAGATGAATGCTGATCCTGTGACTGCACTCTTCTAGCTGTTAGGTCATCATATTACACAGTTTGCAAACTCTTTCACTCTCTCAGCCTCCAATGTTGTTGATCTTCTGTTACAAGGACGCTGAAGTGGATAAATGTGTTAGAAAATGGATTGAAGTAGGAATGCCATGCAGAAATTCTTCAAGCCTAAGGGATCTTGTAAGCTTTAAGTATCTTTTTGAGGCCTTTGGTTACTTAAATACTGTTGCACAAAGCAAAAGAACAAATGATTCATATGTTGCAATACAATGTACAATGCGCTCACTTTCTTGTAAGCTTGCTCTGTTAGTACGACCATGTTAAGAGCTGCATGTATGCTTCTTCACAATTTTATTGGCTACATCTGCTCCTCAAAACGGTCAGTCATGTGGATGCCACTCCGTGTATATACTGTAGCGTGCCGACATGGTCTACGTGTTCAGTCGTTATTCAAACAGACATTTAATGGGTGAGAAACATGCCCTAAATGACGTTGACTGCAGTAGGATTATTGGCATTAGATGCGGTGGCTTTCTAGCATCACAGAAACATCTGCACCTTTGGGATTTTCAAGCCCAGTAGAGTTTTCAGGGAATATTGTAATAAATAAATAAATAATATACAGTGACCAGCAGTCTGTGGGCCAAAACACCTTTTTAATGAGAGACGACAGTAGGGAATGGCCATATTAAGGTAACAGAAAGTCTATAAACAAAAAAAAAAAAATTAAAGGAACACTTTGAAAACACATCAGATCTTCATGGGAAAAAAATCCTGCTGGATATCTCTACTGATATGGACTGGGTAATGTGTTAGGAATGAAAGGATGCCACATCGTTTGAAGGAAATGAAAATTATCAACCTACAGAGGGCTGAATTCAAAAACACCCTGAAAATCAAAGTGAAAAAATTATATGGCAGGCTAGTCCATTCTGACTCAGTAGTTTGTATGGCCCCCACGTCCTTGTATGCATACCTGACAACGTCGTGGGGGACATGCTCCTAATGACACGATGGATGGTGTCCTGGGGGATCTCTTCCCAGATCTGGGCCAGGGCATCACTGAGCTCCTGAACAGTCTGAGGTGCAACTTGGCAGTGTCAGATGGACCGAAACATAATGTCACACCCAGAGGTGTTCTATTGGATTGAGGTCAGGCAAGCGTGGGGCCAGTCAATGGTATCAATTCCTTCATCCTCCAGGAAATGCCTGCATACTCTCGCCATTTGAGGGCAGGCATTGGAGTGCACCAGGAGGAACCCAGTACCCACTGCACCAGCATAGGGTCTGACAACGGGTCCAAGGATTTCATCCCGATACCTAATGGCAGTCAAGGTGCCGTTGTCTAGACTGTAGAGGTTTGTGTGTTCCTCCATGGATATGCCTACACAGACCATCACTGACTCACCACCAAACCAGTCATGCTGAACAATGTTACAAGCAGCATAACATTCCCCACGGCTTCTCCAGACCCTTTCATGTCTGTCACATGTGCTCAGGGTGAACCTGCTCTCATCTATGAAAAGCACAGGGCGCCAGTGGTGGACCTGCCAATTCTGGTATTCTATGGCAAATGCTAAACGAGTTCCACGGTGATGGGCAGTGAGCACAGGGCCCACTAGAGGACGTTGGCCCTCAGGCCACCCTCATGAAGTCTGTTTTTGATTGTTTGGTCAGAGACATTCACACCAGTGGGCTGCTGGAGGTCATTTTGTAGGGCTCTGGCAATGCTCATCCTGTTCCTTCTTGGCCAAAGGAGCAGATACCGGTCAGTCCTGCTGATGTGTTAAGGGCCCTCTATGGCCCTGTCCAGCTCTGCTAGAGTAACTGCCTGTCTCCTGGAATCTCCTCCATGTCCTTGAGACTGTGCTGGGAGACACAGCAAACATTATGGCAATGGCACATATTGATGTGCCATCCTGGAGAAGTTGGACTACCTGTGAAACTTCTGTAGGGTCCAGGTATCACTTCATGCTACCAGTAGTGACACTGACCATAGCCAAATGCAAAACTAGAGAAAAAACAGATGAGGAAAGAAAATATCAGTGGCCTCCACCTGTTAAACTATTCCTGTTTTGGGGGCCCTCTAGTGCACCTCTTGTTAATTTCATGAACACCAAAGCAGCTGAAACTGATTGCCAACCCCCTCTGCTACTTAACTGACCAGATCAATAGCCCAGAAGTATCATTGACTTGATGCTATACTTTGATTAAAAAGTGTTCCTTTAATTCTGTGGGTCTGAATCCTGCAGAGATGTCCTTAGTCTAACTTGAGATGATTTCAAGTCAACCAGCCATTATATTTGGAAGAATAATTCAGATTACCAGCCGAAGAGATGTACGTGTTGGTAACATCCATGCTGTGACACGTGTAGGCCATCCTGGCCCCAGATTGGGACTCATTGAGTTAGATAGATAGATAGATAGAAAAGACAGTGTATTATCACAGATAGACAGAAAGTTCTTTATTTGTCTCAAGGGGGAAATGTTAGCTTTTTATAGAAGATCAAAAATATTTTAGTACTAAAGCAAGAAAAAGTATTGTGGACCCTTTGGAATGTCCTGGTTTTCTGCAGTAACTGGTCATACAATGAGAGGTCACAAGTATAGACAAACACAATATGCTTTCACTAATAACACACAAACAATTATGATCTTTCAGGTCTTTATTGAACACACCAATCAAACATTAACAATGTGCTGTGGAAGAATGAGTGAGCCTTTAGATTTGATAACTGATTGAACCTCCTTTACTATTAATAACCTCAAGCAAGCACCTCCACTAGCTGCGGATCAGACCTGCACAATGTTCATGTGGAATTTTGGACCATTTTCCCTTACAGAACTGCTTCACCTCAGCCCTATTCTTAGGATGTCTGGTGTGAACAGCACTCTTGAGATCAATTCATGGCACCTCATTTGGGTTAAGGTCCAGGCTCCGACTGGCCCACTTCAAAAGACAGATTTTCTTTCTTGGAGTCATTCTGCAGTAGATTTACTTCAATGGTTGGGATCATTGTCCTGCCAAATCACCCAAATTTCAACTGGTGGACAGTCGCCCTGATATTATCCTGTAGGATACCTCGACAAGTATGGGCATTCGTTTCCCCTTAATGATGCCAGGCTGTCCATGTCCCTATAGTCTGCAAACCAGCCCAAAATCATGGTGCTTCCTCCAGCGTACTTCACCATTAGAGATGACATTTTCATTTTGTTATGCAGTGTTCTTTGTGTACCATATGTACTGCTGTGTTTTCTTCCTGAACAATTCAGCCTTAGTTGCATCACTCCACAAAACACTTTCCAGATGGCATTATGGGGTGTCATGGAGGTCTTTGGTTCCTTCTTGGTGTCCTGCCATGGACACCATTCTGTGTTGTGCCTTTTGGGTCATCACAGCTGGGTGCCCACTTCTAGGGAGAGTAGCCACAGTTGCAAATCAACTCCAGTTGTCTAGCCGTGGACTGAAGAATATCTAAACTCTTTGAAATGACTTTGTAATCCATTCTAGTTTTAAGCAAATCAAAAGTTCTTCATTGTAGATCTAATGAGGTCTCTTTTTTGCCAGGCTCGCTTCACATCAGCAGATGCCTCTTGTGGACAGGAAGCTCAAAATATTTGTCTATTTTTTTATTGGTCAAGGTATCACTAAACCACACCTCTGGTATCGTTTCATTGGTTGAACTCCAGATTTGTTAACTCCTTACCTGACCTTTTCCTGACTCCAGGGTGTCACTTACTTTTCCCAGCCTTTACTTTGAATGTCTGAATGATGTATTTTGTACGTATAAGAACAATTCAATAATTTGCGCGTTATTATTGAAACTTGCATGAAGATCGGAACATATTTTAAGACAAATTTCTACATGATTGTGCTTATTTCCATAGGGAAAGGTGAAGGGGAAGCTAAATAATTTGTTGGCTAGATCAGGTTAGATTTGTTCAACTTTATTAATCCCATGGGGACATTCAGAGTCAATTCAGAGCTGAAAGTACGAAGTGATAGTGTGTCAAAGAGACAATGTGCAGCATTGTTCAGAGCGTTATTACAGATTGGTTTCTCTACTTTTGCTCATTACCTAGAAATAAATTCAAGGTGACATGATGTTGGACTTCACTGGGCCCTGTTTTACTTTAGAGTATTGCACCCAATAATTCAGATCGGCTCAGCAGCTGAAATGTGGGCAACATTGCACTTTTTAACTTTCTACTTTGCAAACTAAAACCGTAAATTTTACAGAGTTATCATTAAAATATTGCATTCTGTAAATAAAACAGTATTTTTTTATAGCAGCAACGTGTGGCACAAGAAAGAAAACCAACTTTTGGTTGAGACACCAGTCCATAGCAGTGTCAAGCTGCTATTTAAACTAGCAAGAACATCCGTGAGATTGGAAATGGATAACAAAGTGCAGACGGAGCCACAAAAAGAATTGATAGGCAGTGTGGCCGTGAGGCGATGGACGTCACACCCTGAGGTTGTGGGTTTAAGTCCCCTCCTGACCCTGTGTCACCGTGAGCAAGTCACTTCACCGGCCTGTGCTCCATGTGGAGGAAGAAAAACTAAAGAACTGTAACCAATTGTATCTCAGATGTTGTAAGTCACAAACTCTCAATTATAAAAGGAAATCCTGAGACAAGACTTTTTTAAAGAGATCATTTCAAGTCCCGTGAGACGAGAGTTTGGCCGAGAGATTTTTCCAAGTCCCGCACTCCTCTCAACCATATTCAACCACACACACAGTAATCTCACCTCTCATTCATGTGAATACTTTTGTCAGACGCAGTTCCTGCTCTCTCAGCTCTTATACATTTTTACGTTTTCCTCACTTTAAGTTCCCAATAAAAGAAGACTTATTATGTAAATCTTATTGAAGAATTTCATCCTGAAGGGTTATCAACTGAAGAAATGAGTGCACGGGCAATCCTAGCACCGAGAAATGATGAAGTCAAACGAATTAATGCGAAAATTGCCGACCGGTTACACAGTAAATTGGTTAATTGCGTATCAATAGACTGAAACGGTTGGTGGTGATCATACGGAAAATGAAAACATCAACTTACAATATCACAAAGAATATCTACATCTGTTAACACTGTCCGGTAGTCCACCGGCCGAATACTGTTGAAAGAAGGATGTATCCAAGAAAGGTAATGTAGTACATCTCCCACGGATAACATTAGACACCAAAGGAGATCGGGATATGCCATTCGTATTAAAACATTAACAGTTTCCCATTAGAATAGCTTTTGCAAAAACAATTAACAAATCTCAGAAACAAACATTCTAAAAAGTTGGTGTATTTATTGGAAGAAAGAAATGAAATTCACTCACGGGCAGTTATATGTTGCATTGTCACGATGAAAGTCCAAACACAGAATCAAAATTCAAAGCTATATTGATGAAAATTTAATTTAAAAAATTTTACAGTTAAAGTGTAATTTTAAAAAGTATTTGTGTGTTAATTTCAAATCCAAACAGAACAAAATCGTATAGTGCAACAAATAACTCTAACGCAACATGAAACATAATTTACTTTCAAATTATTATGTTTTACTATTTTTTAGTATGGTTAATTACTCACTGTAATGTAAAGTAGTTAGTTCTATTATGCATATGTAACAATGCCCATGGAAATAACAATCTGTTTAAATTGTAAATCCACATCCCAATACACAAGCGGGGGGTTGGCAAGCGAAGTGAGCAGGGGGTAAAGCCCCTTAGTAATAAGTAATAAAATTTGATGATGATGATGAATAATGTACCTTTAAACTTAAATGTGCGTAATCAACAACAATTCTAAAATGATACACATTAAGAAAGAGCAAGGTCATTTATCACAAAAAAAAATGTTTAGTTCTCCCAACCTTCATTTCACAACAAATATTTTACGTACAAATATTTTAGCGTTATTATTTCAGCACAAAAGCTTTGAACATTGTAAACAAATTTTGAAACATATGCAGATCAGGTAAATAGCCATCAATGATATCTTAGAAATAACAAAGTCTAGAGGATCAATAAAACCATACAGCGTCATGTTTAATGCCGTACTGACAAAACTGGAAATGTGCGTACGCACAAAAAAAAAAATCCAGATGCATAAACAGTGTACCCCAAGTTCCACGCACTTCCCCTTTTAAAATCCCAGTAAACGTGAAACAGGAGTTAAAGCTCTGATAACGAATTTTCATATCAGGCCGAAATGAAATTGAGGATGGGAGAACTAAAATCTTTTTTGATAAATGACCGGGTTGTTTCTTAATGGCGGCACAGTGGCGCAGTGGGTAGCGCTGCTGCCTCGCATCTGGGGACCTGGGTTCGCTTCCCGGGTCCTCCCTGCGTGGAGTTTGCCTGTTCTGCGGTGGGTTGGCACCCTGCCCGGGATTGGTTCCTGCCTTGTGCCCTGTGTTATCTGGGATTGGCTCCAGCAGACCCCCGTGACCCTGTGTTCGGATTCAGCGGGTTGGAAAATGGATGGATGGATGGATGTTTCTTAATGTGTATCTTTATAGAATTGCAGCTGGTTTTATATAAATTTGATGTTTTCTTAAAATTATTAATTGGTTAGTCAGTTCTAAAATGAGCCACAAGAGGGCGTCTGGCACCTCAAATTGCTCGCGTGTCCTTCCTGACGTTTAAACGTGTGTATGTTTTTTTGCATGTATAGTATAGTGTAGTATAGTAGAGTATTTATTTTATGTACCGTTCAGCGTGTGAGCACATTGGCGTGCAGCGCCTTACCAGTCCTCCCATTGAGCGCTACTCTTCTTAAGGGCTTTGTCCTTCATACTCAGGCGGACCCGATCTCCGTCACAACAGCATGGCAAATCATTAAAACTAAAGAGAACTCGGAGGTTGATTCATTTCTTTGTTCATTGATGTTGTCTGTCCGTGACTAGCCTTCCATTATGAATGACTTAAGTTCATGGTGCCGGAGAAGCCGGAGCCAACCCTGGATGGGACGCTAGAGCACCGCAGCGCAAACGGACGCGTTTGGGAATCATTTATAGACCTGAAACGGGAATTGTGACATTTCAGAAGTGTCTGCCTAGGGCTTCACTCTTCCAGTAACTCAGGTGGTGTAGAACGCTGTGCCGCAGCTATTTAATTCTGCCTAAATTAATTGTATAGCTTGTCTCAGCATGTCGTTCTTAATTGTGATTAACTGGAGTGATAACTTGCAGTAAACGAACCGTGAATAACGGTAAATCCAGCAGGAGAAGGATTCCATTATTTTGCATGGTTTATATCACGCCTCTTATGAACAACCCCAGTAGATCATGTACGTACAGATCGGATATCATCAGTATGGAACAAACGGATTGACGGACTGCGTCTCGCTGCAGACTTAAGTGTGCAAAAAAAAAAAATGTTGAGATGCGCGTTTCATATCCCGTCCTGTGTGTGTGAGTGTACAGCTATGCGGTGTTTAATTATTTAAAGCTGTTGCTTTCTTTTTTGTGGCGTCCCGGCCAGGTGAGGTGATCGGGGGTCGCTATGCATGTTCAAATGTTAACATTCCGTGCTTAGCGCGTGAAGAATTTTGGGTTAAAAGCCTTCATGAACAGAACAGGCGTTACTTTCACTAAGAAGTATAACCAACTTATTCATCATAAAAAAGGTATTCATTTTTATTCATAATAAAAATAATTACAACTCCTATAATGCAGAAGTGAAAGGAGGCAAGTGCGCTTTAAAGCACTCGAATATATGGTGACAGAAATGAGACAGCAGCACTTACCTGCAGACCTGCGAGTTAACCTTACTTACGATGTACTCGTGCGACCTGAGATACAGTTGATTACATTTGTTTGGGCTGTTGTTTCATTCCAGTTGTAGCACAGCTGGGTGAAGTGACTTTTCCATGGTCACAAAGTGTCAGTAGCAGGATTTGAACCCACGACCTCCTGGTCATAACCGCTACACCACACTGCCTGCCTGCTTCTGAAAGGTGGTGGCGTTCCGGCCAGCGTGTGTTCCTGCATTGCACTCAGTTCTGTGGTGTAAGGCCTCACCCCTCATCGCCACCGAACTGCATAGGTGGAGGTGAGGGAGATTATGGATGGATGAAGGGGGCTATGTTAATAAAACATTTGTAGGCTCGAGCAAACGTGCACACTTGCATGTTGTGTTTACTTCAACATGTCAGTTAACAATAAGACGATCCCAAATGTGTTTTAGGAAGAAGCAGAATTAAGAGAACGTCCTGTATTTTGCATCATTTTATCAATCTTTTTTTTCTAAGCATGGATTTTGACGTTTCAGGTCATCAAATGGCGTCTTCAAAGCAATTTGTTTAAATTACAAAACAGAAAATGAGTAAACCCTGGCTATTAAACGATCCAGTGTAATTATTGTTTTGCAAATAAACGTGTGCTCAGCCCCCTCTTGTATTCCTTGTTCGCTCACGACTGTGTTGCAAAACACGGCACAAACACCATCATCAAGTTTGCAGACGACACAACCATCATAGGCCTTATCACTGACAACGATGAGACGGCCTACAGAGAGGAGGTGCTGGCATTGAGTAATTGGTGCCTAGATAACAACTTGTCTCTTAACGTCAGCAAAACCAAGGAGATGATTGTGGACTATCGAAAACAACAAGGCAGAGAACACCAGGCCATCTACATCAGCGGCATAGAAGTTGAAAGG
This sequence comes from Erpetoichthys calabaricus, assembly GCF_900747795.2. Lineage (NCBI taxonomy): Eukaryota > Metazoa > Chordata > Cladistia > Polypteriformes > Polypteridae > Erpetoichthys > Erpetoichthys calabaricus. The sequence goes on along the minus strand of NC_041411.2, from coordinate 88,460,100 downwards.
GTCAACAGCTTCAAGTTCCTCGGAGTAAACATCACCAAGGATCTCTCGTGGACCCTTCACATAGACACTGTGGTCAAGAAAGCTCGCCAGCGGCTCTACTTCCTGAGGAGGCTGAGGAAGTTTGGCATGAATGCCAACATCACCTCAAACTTTTACAGGAGTGTGGTCGAGAGTCTGCTGACGGGCTGCATTACCGTCTGGTATGGGAGCTGCTCTGCCAGCAGCCGGAAATCACTACAGAGAGTGGTGAAGGCAGCAGAGCACATCACGGGCAAGAGTCTTCCTGCCATTGAAGACATTTACCTCCATCGGTGCTTGCGTAAGACAAGCAGCATCATAAAGGACCACAGCCATCCAGCACGCCAGCTGTTCTCCTTGTTACCGTCTGGCAGACGATACAGGAGTCTGGCTGCTTGGACTACAAGACTTAAGAACAGTTTTTACCACCAGGCCATTCGACTCCTCAACAGCAACACCTGAACACTTACACACACTTACATTACATCTACATTACATTACAATACTCACACACACAAACTGTACCTGCACACACTCTGAATACTGACTGGAACATGCATCTGCACTTTATGGAATATGCATCTGAACTTATAAAACGTTATCTGTGCAATAACTGTCATTTGTACTTGCTGCTCATTCAACTCATATTGCTCTATAACTTCTTTTAAAACATACACATTTTATTTTATATGGCTTGTCTATTTTTAACTTGTAATCTTTTTTTAAGCTTTATTGGATCTAGGCTGAGTGACTTGTTTTTCTCGTCATACACATTTCATTGTATGTTGACCCTGTGTTAACCTATATATGACAAATAAACCTAAACCTAAACCAAATGGCAGGTTTTATGTAAAACTGATTTCTATTAACATATTGTTTTTCGATTATAGAGGTAATTAAGAGCTGTAATCATCTTTAGATGGGATGCCATATCATCAGAGCCCATGCTGTGACTATGTTACGCCGATCTTCAGCAGCCATAACACCTTCAGAACAGGTAATCCACCTGAAGCTAAGTATGTCTGGGCACGGCCAGCACTTGGATTGGGGACCATCTAGAAAAACGCTTGGGTTGTTGCTTGAAGAGGAGAGGCCACTAGGGGGCACTTACCCGGTGGTCTGTGCATGGATCCCAGTGCAGTGATGGGGAAAGTTGGAACTGGTGGGCGGGACCACAATGTGTGATGACTGTGGCATTGTGGGCGGGGTTAAATGTTGAACTCAACCCATATTTAGCCCCGCCCCATTCCTGCAGCGAGGTGCTGTAAAGCAGTGGTCCCCAACCTTTTTGACAGCAAGGACCACTTTATTAGATGCAAATTTTTATATGCAGTTTATACACAGTTTTATACACAATTTACATAACATTTCTATTATTATTAAAGTTATTAAGCAGTTCGCATACGTTTGCAATCTGAGATTTTTCTTCTTTTTTTGCATATAACAAAGACATATGCTTTACATTTGCCATTCCTACAGATTGCACATCACAAACATTAACACTGCTATCTTTTTTTCGTGTCTGCCGTTTCTATAGGAGAGTGACAATGAGTTAAATTCCAATGGATGTTTTTCAAATCCTGACAAGCAATAAGCAAAAGGAATCACTGAAAACCACAGACAACAAAAACAGCAAAAAAAGAAAACAGTACGAGGAAAGTTCGAAGAAAGACTTTTTTTTTTTACCACTGTTTCTGTTTGGGGATCGATGTGCAAATGTGCACAACTGAGCTGTGACCACAGATCTAACTGCTCTGTGGATGACTCATTCAAGCATTTAAAGGTCACTTCGTTGTGATGAAAGTATCTGCTGAATGTACTTCATAGTAACGACATTTCTATAGACTCGTGTCATATGGGGAAACTGTCGGGACCATAAAAATACTTTGCTGTAATACTATCTCATCTTGATCTCTCTCCTCTCTCTGCGCCACTGCAAAGCCCCGCCTGCCAAGCGTTCTGAGTGAGTCTCCGTTGCCGGCAGTTCTCTCGCGGCCCGGCTGTCAGACGGCCGCGGACCGGGGGTTGGGGACCCCTGCTGTAAAGAATTGGTGCCATCCTTCAGATGAGGTTCTGACTCTCTGTGGTCATAAAAGATCCCTGGGTACCTTTTTGAAAGAGTCAGGGGTGTACCTCAATGTCCTGGCTCAATTGCCCACCACTGTCTGGTCATTCTGGCCCCCTAATCATCCCCTGTATCTATCTGACTATCTCTCGTACCCCTTTACCATCTAATAGCTAGCTAATGTGTGGTGAGCGTATTGGCACAAGAATGGCTGCTGTTGCAACTTCCAGGTGGATGCCTCACAATGGCAGGTGGGTGAAGTGGCTCTCTACCCTCTACATAAAGTGCTCTCAGTCATTAGAAAAGTGCTATAAAAATGTAGTTCATTATTATTATTATTAATTCATTATGACTATTAAGTAGCCACGGTACTTGTTGAAGACAAGTAGTAGAATCGTATAAAAGTATTTTCTATCTCTTGCCCTATATGTACCTTTAGCGCCTTACCTCTGGATTTGTGAATGTCTCTTCACCGGCACTCCTTCTCTGATGCTCATGCCCTAAAACTTGATTATTTTTGAGGCACCTTTTCTTGCCCGTTACCCAGTTTTATACTTTCCATCTTTGAAGGTCTCTTTACCGGCACTACCGTGTTCTCGTAAAGCCTGCTTCTCGCCTCTGGTCTGCTTTTATACTTGACGTCTTTGAAGGTGATTCTCTCTTTCTTGGCGTGCCTCCTATTCCTTCACTCCTGCTTGTGTGTCGCACTCCCTCTTTCGATTGCGTCACCAAAGCCAAACTGACCAATCAGATTGCTCGGAGGGGCTGAACACCTTAGTGTTTTATTATATAGCAGATGTCTCTTTTCTGAGCCCATCTTTTAGAGATACGGGAACCAACACTGAATGGGATGCCAGTCAATCACTGGCAGCAGTGTGATTAGGATGTTATCCTCGGGTGGGCATTTGGAAATGTATGGAAGGCCACAAAACACCAAATTAAGCAAAAGCTTTTATTTTTATTGAGATTCCTTTTTTTTTTTATTGGTCGTCAGTTAACACTTTTGGGTGGGCAGTGCCATCTGTAGCCAAGCCCCAGAAAGCAGGGTACATTCATGTACACATCAGAATCTGGCAGAAAATGGCCATATGGGTACCCCAGCCAATCTGTTATTAGTACGGAAATGTCAGTCAGTCAGTCAGTCAGTCAGTCAGTATCCAACCCGCTATATCTTAACACAGGGTCACGGGGGCTGCTGGAGCCAATCCCAGCCAGCACAGGGCACAAGGCAGGAACAAACCCCAGGCAGGGCGCCAGCCCACCGCAGGGCGCACACACACACCCACACACCAAGGACACACTAGAGACAATTTAGGATCACCAATACACCTAACCTGCATGTCTTTGGACTGTGGGAGGAAACCCACGCAGACACGGGGAGAACATGCAAACTCCACGCAGGGGGGATGGAAATGTGAACGGAAAAAAATCAATCCATTCATTTTCTTATCCTGTCCGAAGTGTGTTCTCACCTGGTGCCCTGTGCTTATTTGGATAGACTGCAGAAAGGCCTAAACTGTACAGGACAGGCAGAGGGCTGGAACTCGAGCCCAGAGATCCAGTTATTCGTTTTCTAACTTATATATCCAGTGCGATGTCATGGAGATCCACTGTCCATCCCAGCATCACTGGGTGCAGAACACGGGCCGAGTGTGGAGAGTGCGCTGCTTACTGTGTATAGGACCACCAAATTATATTAAAAAAAAAGATTTGAACCTTCATTTCCAAATATAAAACATGAGCATCTGGAAAACCATCTCGGTGGCAATGCATTTTTTAGATCATTAAGCTGGTTTGAAGTTTGCAGCGTTCTAAAATAACTTAATGGCCCCCATTTTTCATTCCATGTCTCCGAAATCGTGAACTCCGTTGCCTTGTTATCTTGACATTTTATTATGGATTGCTTCGTAGCTGACCAAAATAGAACTCGGAACAGAATTTGAGATGATCAGTCCTTCCTAAAATCAATGAAATTAGTCAAGCAAGAGTTGCTGAGGGATTTCAACACTCACATTCACACATAAAGTACAGTTTTGTTATCCTGCAACCCAAACTTCAGGATTACGTCACGAAATGGAATGATGGAGATGTGCTTGTGTGTGTGTATGAATGTGGATACATGTCTATACAGTATAGTATATATGTACAGTATATGTATGTGGGAGTACAGCATCTATGAGTATGGATATCCTATCTCTATCTATCTATCTATCTATCTATCTGCAGATATCAATATATTTGTAGCTAGAAATCCACAAAGGGAGACAATGAATCATACATCTTAAAGTAGCTTATTACTGCTAAGCTTTCAACCTCTACCAGGTGTCAGCATCAGAGGAAAATGCAGGAATCAAAGGCAATATATAGCAAATGGGGGGGGGGGTCAGTAGATGGACATGGGGGGGGGGATTAATGAGGTTGTTGTTGCAGAGAGTTAAGGGGTCTGAATACTTTCTGAATTCCCATCGGTTTGCATTCCACATTCGGAAAGGAACAACCTTTAAGGCACTGTGACCCTCAATAATCTGCGTTCAATCCCTCCAGAGGCGTGACCACGGGGGGGCTGGGGTAGGCACCCCCCCCGGAGACAAGCTGTGCCCTCCCCTGTGAAATGCTCTGTCTGTCCAATGAAAACTCTGGAGAAGAATAACATTTGATTTTCAAAGCTGAGTTGCTTTCCAGTCGGCCCTTTGAATGTGTGGCGTATCCGTCAGTGTCTCCTCCACTAGACAAGCACAGTGCTGCTCACAGTTCATTTCGCTGCACATTTTGCCGCACGTTTTGAACTTGTTGACCGCATTCTTTAATTAAAACAGCGTATACATTCCATTCTTCTTTTATTTTCTGGTTGGTAACACCAAAGGCTATGCATAGGTGGCTTATTAAAAAGCAGACATCTTCAACCTCTGTCCCTCCGCAAGCTGCTGGCTCCACGGTTGACCCCAACACCGCTGCTAGAACAGCGCACCCACATTGGGAACTGAAACTCCAAAAGATGTAGACAAGCCTACACAATCCTCCAGCTCTGCGCCCGTGTCGGGTACTCCAAACCTCTGCCTTCAACAAAATATACAGTCCGGTCTGCCTGACTTAAATATGGATAGCCCATCCCAGCCCATTTTAATTAATTATCCCAAGCGCGCATTTGGAAAGACACTCAGATGTTTTAGTGCAAGCTGGTATCAGTCTCAACCATGGCTTGAATATTCTGTTGTCCGTGATGGCAGCTTTTGCTTTGCCTGCCACATATTTAGTGTTTCCAATTCGGACCGAGAGGACATATTCACCAAACACGGCTACACTAATTGGAAAAAAAGCTCTAGAAAAAGACGGTGGCGGCTTCCACAAACACGCGTCTAGCACCCCGCACGTCAGAGCCATGTCTGCATCACGGCACTCATCACTGGTGTGTCTTCAGCTGCATGCGAAAGCTCTTTCTCTACTTTGAACCGCATTCTCACTCCACTCCGCCAAACAATGCTGCATTCAAGGGAGAGAAATGTAATCATTCTGGCACATGAGAAAAACATCACAGAAAATCGAGACATGAATGAATTTATTTCAGAATTTGCCAAGAGTAACCGCAGACTGGTCCTGTAGATAATATCCAGTTTAAACACTGGAAACTGATGTCCTATAGCCTCCCATGACTACAATAAGCCACGTTTCTGTTCTTGCTCTCATATGTTGTATACATTTGACTTTATTGATATTTACCTTGGGCGGCACGGTGGCGCAGTGGGTAGCGCTGCTGCCTCGCAGTTGGGAGACCTGGGGACCTGAGTTCGCTTCCCGGGTCCTCCCTGCGTGGAGTTTACATGTTCTCCCCGTGTCTGCGTGGGTTTCCTCCCACAGTCCAAAGACATGCAGGTCAGGTGGATTGGCGATTCTAAATTGTCCCGTGTGTGTGCTTGGTGTTTGTGTGTGTTTGTGTGTGTCCTGCGGTGGGTTGGCACCCTGCCCGGGATTGGTTCCTGCCTTGTGCCCTGTGTTGGCTGGGATTGGCTCCAGGAGACCCCCCGTGACCCTGTGTTCGGATTCAGCAGGTTGGAAAATGGATGGATGGATGGATGGATATTTACCTTGTTGATGTAGTTCTATATTTGTTCACAAAAAATAATAATACAAGTTCCATTGCCTCTGTTAATTTTATTGAACAATAGGTTATGATTTATGCCACAATTTTTGCTTTTATATGTTATATTAAACTATGTTGTTATTATTATTTGACCCCCCTACAAAAATGGGGATGGATGGATATTTTCTGCCCCCCCCCCCAGACAAGCCAATGCCCACCCACACATGATGTTCTGGTCACACCTCTGCCTCCCACCCACTCATTGTGTCCCCGAATATGTCACTTTATCTACTTATTGAAGGACAATGTCAACAAGTGTTTTGCGTAAAAGTGGCAGGTGCCTAAGTGAATTTCAAGTCATGCTTTGAAAACTTCACATGACCTGAACATCTGGCACTGCGTCTGAGTGAACATCCAGGCCACAATCACATTGTGATGTAATGAAGCCCGCTGAGAATTTCATTCATTAGCTCCATTAGAAGCCCCGTTTAAATACCACAGCGTCTCATGGGGGCTCAGAGCAATAGTATTAGGTCATCGGCCAAGAATATAAATGTGAAATGTACAGTCTTAGTAAATCAGTAAAAACAAACGTATCTCCAATAACGTTTAGCGTACTTAAAACTTATGCTCCAGGAGACTGCTGCACCGCACGTCTGCGTGACGCCGCTGCAGTCGGTGGCAATAAATCAGCAGAGACGAGCGACGAAAGTGTGCGAATCAGGGACACCTCAGCCGACAAGTGCCGCGTTTGGAAATCAAGAATCGTTCAGTACATTGAGATACAAATCCTGCTGCTGTGACAGTCCTCCATTATGCAGCACAGTAAGGACGGCGTTGATGAGGACAGTCACATATCCCCTGGTTACGATGCACATAACGGTCTCCACTCCTGACTTCGGTCGTACTTCTGGAGAATATGGCGCATAGAACACGGCAGCAGTAAACCACCAATAACCCTTCGCCTCGCACTTCATTTGCATAAATGTCCTCAACCTTCCGTAGTTCCTCCTGGACTGCTGCCCATTGCCGGGTGGGATGTACACCGCAGATACGAAAGGCAAGCTGCAGAGTTAAGTCTTGGCAAGAACACAGTGTGCAGGATATGGCTCAATAAAAGCGGCCAAATTTAAAGAATACTTTCGGAAGGCGCTTACCCCAGAATCGCGACGATCTGACGTTATCTCAAACTCTTATTAGAGACGCCACAACCCCCCATCATCCCGTTACTTCAACATGTGTGTTAAATTGAAAAGAGTGACCCCAATGGGGGGTGCCCGTGAAGTCTGGTATATGCAGGTATTTGAGTTTTCGCGCAATCGTCCATGCATGTCAGAACGCAGAACGTGAGGAAGAAGGGACTGGAAGCCTAATTCCACTGGGCAGGTTGTGGGGGGCGTCGGGGCTCTGAAACATTTGAGTCTGGACGCCTGGGATCAGTGGGTCAGCGACTAAAGCCACCGAAAGACAACCCATCACCCCTGAAGCCAAAGATCGTGTATCCTATCCAGGATCAGTTCCTTATTTGCGCTCCATGAGCGACGGGTGGTTTCTCGCCCCCAAAAACAAAAAGATTGCATTAAGCCACTTTAGAAAATAGATGATGGATATGAGCGTCAATTTTAAATAAATAAATAAACCCGCTTTAATCCAACACCGGGTCGAAGCACCACAGCCGCATCGGGTGGCCAGGAGACCAGTTCATAACTACCCCCCCCCCCCCCCCAACACAAATACAGACCGCCACTTCACCTGCAAATCTTTGCTGTGCCCTGAAGAAAACCGCAGCAGACACGTGGAGTAAGAAGAAACTATTTCCGTTACATGACAAATAAATCTGAATGTCGCCGCCAGAAGGACCCACCGACCTTAAGCACGACCACATTCATAGCGTCAAGCAGTTGTCTTCAGAGCACCAATGCGCTATTATAACATCATATTTTGTTCATTAGTCCGTTTAATATTGTAAGAATCGATCACTGGTACGTTTGTCAATCGGTAATAAGGCACAATATGAATGAATGCCGATGGGTGATCCGCCGCCGAATCGAAGCAGTTTTGCTGTCCAGTCAGAAGACCATCTCTGTGCGGAGTGCTCGATCTTCAAAAGTTTGCTACTGAGTCGTGTATGCCAGGTTTATCAGCACGCCTTGTCCCTGAGCTTGCCGATGGAGTGGCATCCCGTCCCCGAGTGGTTGCACCCTGGCATCCGATGGTTGCGTAGCTCGTGGCCCTTCTGTAACCTGAAGCGGATACAGCGGATTCAAAAGGCCTGCTGATTCCCACCGTCCTAGTTTCCAAAGAGTTAACGACGCCGACTGTTCTCATCATCGCTTGTATTATTTGCCTCGTATTCTGTGAATGACAGAGAGGTAGATGCAGAGGTGGAGCGTAAGAAGGGAGGGGGAGCGCGCGCACCGAGGCAGCCTGACAGCAATCGGAGACATCTGCGCCGCGTTCTTGCTGGAGACAGACTGAGACCGCACACGAGCGCATCTGAAAGACCAAAAAGATAAGGGCGAAAGGCGGACAAAAGAGGAGAAAAAGAAGACCCTGGTAGGCGAATGCGAAAAGACTGGATCGCGACTGCCGTTGCATTCGCATAAACGAGAGCGAAAGTAAAAAGAAGAAGAAGAAGAAGATGCCACGAAAACTCTCGCTAGGATGCAAAGGAAGGCGCAGACTCGCGGACTAACACGAGCTTCGGCTGACATGGAAAGCGCTTGGCATTTCTTGCTGGGTTTGAAGAGATGAAAGTTTACTAGTGCGGAGAAATAAACGAGGTAATCATAACACGACTTTCTATACATTGTGCTGCTGAAACCGTCCTAAGGTCTGTGCTTTATTTTAATCGTGTTTACAAGTGTGCGCGGCTCTTCGAGTACACTGAATTTACTGTATGTACCGATATCCCCGTCTATCCATTTTCTGAAATTGTTTTTTTTTTTTTACTAACAAATGATTATAGAAAACCGTAGTAGTAATTGTGCACAGGGTGGTGCCTTCCTGGACGGGACGCCAGTCCATTGTAAAACAGCAGCAAAAAAATATGACATTTTCCCCATAGGCTCCAAATCCACGCTATTAAAAGCTGGTAGCGTTAGTATCTTAATTGGTTGTTGTCCGATACCACTTTGTACCCGGGTTAAAAGTTTAACTGTTATCCTTGATAGTTCTCCTCTTCAATCTCACATTAATTCTGTAGTTCAGTTTTTTTTTTAACTATCATCGTGGCGACATTTCTCGATTACGTTCTTCTTTCTCTTAGGCTTCGACCGAAATATTCTCACAAGCATCCAGTACTTCAAGAGTTGATTACAACAATGCCCTTCCTTCTCTTGTTCTTAGCAAGTCACTAAAAGAGGCTTCAGTTGATTCAGAACGCAGTCGACCGTTTACTTACTCACACCAAGGCTCGATCACGTGCCTGTCACCTGTCCTCTCCAGCCTTCAATGGCTGACACTTACATGTCACATTCTTTACAAGATTCACCTACTTACGCACACAATCCCACACAGCTTTGACCCCGGTCCGCTTGTTGTCCCTTATTTCCGACTTTCCACAATGGGAGCTTTTAGCTGTGTGGCCCCCCAAGCTCTGGAATTCGCGTCCTTGACAGAGTAGGTCTTCAGACTCAAGAATTGAAAACTTAACTTTTTAAACTTGCATTTTCTGTGTGTTAGACATTACTCTATGATTTCTAGTCTGCTTTGTGTTATTTAATAGTGTTTAATATTTGGTGGTTTTTTTTTTTTGTTTTGCACTGTGATACTGAGTGTTTTGAAAGATGTAAATAATAATAATAATATCATCATCTTCATCATCGCCCTCCTCTAAGCGCACGCGAAGTAATTATTATTATTATTATTATTATTAATTTCCGCATACAGTTCCAAACTCTTATACTGCTCCAGTTCTGGATCACTCCGCCTTAGCGGCAACGCGCGAACGCAATTAGATATACAGCGGTGGAGTGTAAAAAGTTTGCTAGAAATATAACAACGATGAGAAAGAAGGGTTAAAGTGGCAATGGCGGAGCTACAGACGCCGGGATCCATTGTGGAAAAGGAATTGCGCTACCATTTATATTTGGAGAATTGTTGATTATTATGTAGGCAATATCGGATTTTCCAAATCATTCCGAACTACTCATTTTTAGAAATGGCTTGACGTGAAGTTGGCACCATTTTCAGGCAGGCAGGGTATCTGAATCAGCAGTTCTCCTGATTTAGCGCTCTGTCATTGAAGCCTGCATTCTCCTAACCCCACATTATCGGGTTATTATTCTAGGGAGCATTGACAGTTTCTTAGGTAATATTCTCGAGAAAACGAAATGTAACCTTTGCTGCTGTCGAGCTGGCTAAGCAGTGACAACCACTGACAAGAACAACGTTGGCGACAGATGACACCTCCTGTAATGCGAACACCAATGTAAAGCGCCTTTGCATCGCGTGTTTCTGCAGGCTGTGTCATCGTGTTGGGCGATTTATTGCAAGTCTGCTTTGTCTCAAACTCTGCTAACGTACGCATATTGTCAGTACTGAAATCCATTTTCCAACCCGCTGAATCCGAACACAGAGTCACGGGGGTCTGCTGGAGCCAATCCCAGCTAACACAGGGCACAAGGCAGGAACCAATCCCGGGCAGGGTGCCAACCCACCGCAGGACACACACAGACACACCAAGCACACACTAGGGCCAATTTTAGAATCGCCAATCCACCTAACCTGCATGTCTTTGGACTGTGGGAGTAAACTGGAGCGCCCGGAGGAAACCCACGCAGACACGGGGAGAACATGCAAACTCCACGCAGGGAGGACCCGGGAAGCGAACCCAGGTCCCCAGGTCTCCCAACTGCGAGGCAGCAGCGCAACCCACTGCGCCACCGTGCCGCCCCAGTACTGAAATCCGATTTTATTATTTTGGGTCAAAAAAACCCCAAGCGCCGCGCTCAATAACACCACCTAATGAAGTAAGCTGCGAAAACTTCAGTTTTACACTTAGTGGAGTTCATTTGCTTTCGGATGATAACGCCGCGAGAGGCCATAGACGCCGAGGGTGTGTGTGTGAGTGTATCACAGCTGTCGATGTGCCAATCCAAGTGTAACCCGGTCGCCTTTTTCGGAGTCTCCCTGCGTCTTCTCTCAAGAATTCTCTCCGCGTCTAAAGATGATTGTACTTCATAGACAAGATCTGTGGTGACCAGCAATCCTGTCATCATCACGTCGTTTTCCTGAGATCTCTAAAAAAAATATTCGAGAAAAGCATACAAGGATGATATTACAGTACACGATCTCCCTCGGTTTCCGTAACAACTTTCCTTATAGTTTAACAATGCGAATATTAATTGTGAGTTCATCCCACCGTTTAACTTTTGGGCGTTGTATTTATTTACGAATGTCTTTTTTAATTGGTTGAGTATCGCCGTGTTTCGAACTTTGAATTTGTTCCGCTTCGTTCGAGGGGCGTCTGTACTGGTTTGGAAGACACCCGGTGCGATCAAATGGGTGCCGCCATTGCCTAAATCGCCCCGATCAAGTGGTGCCGAGGGAACTAAATGTGCGCATTCATCATCGTCTTTGGGATATCGAGGCGTTTCCAGTTATTAACTCTCACATGGGTTCGAGACGCCTGCGGTCTGCTCGTTTGATTTTTTTTCCCGACGTCCAACAGCAAGTGGAGAGAACGTGAAGTGAGAGACGCGAGTTGATCGTTCGAATGGCTGCTAGCCATGCTGTACAAAATATGAAGAGAGTCCGAGTGCGGCCGGCCACAGGTTATTCTAACAAAAGGCTGAAATCACGTGCTCGATTCCCAGTTCAGCCTGTCATCAATGAACTGGTCCGCCGTGTTCGAGTTCGAGAGCCTGGGCTGCCGCTTCCATTAAGTGGGCTCCTCCTGTGGCAATGGCTTCTTGGCTGGTGTCTGCTGAACGCGCTACACTCTTCGACATTGTTTCAAAATAAACTTGTCAGCGTGACAGCTGAGAGATTGGAGTTAGAAACCGTTATGTGAAAGTGAAGAAGACTCGTTTTTTTAATCGATTGAAGATAGTTGTGTAACAAATAGCAAGACACTATTATTAATTATTATTAAGAATTATTTTGATTGGATGAATGATTTGATGTGACCTACATTGCAGGTGTTAATGAAATATCATGTGGAAAGCAGCCCGGACACAGACAGGCGGAGAGCGATGGTTCGCCCAACACACGTTTATTATACATACTGTTATTTACAGTGAAGCACACAACTCCCCCAAAACTCCCCCAAAGCCCAGGCCTTTTTATAATGCCTCTTTCTCTTCAGGCCGCATCCTTGCCTCTCCTCCCGAGCTCCGTCCTCCTCCACTCCCAACTCAAGCCCACGAACGGAGCGAGGCGGCCCCTTTTATATCCACCCGGATGTGCGCCAGGTGCCTCCTGATTAGCTCCTGCCCGCACTCCCCAGTGTGGCGGAAGTACCGGCTGTGCACCCGGAAGCACTCCTGGGTGTCCCTGGTCTTCTTCCTCCCAACACTTCCGGGTGTGGTGGAAGTGCTGAGGGCCAGGACTCCACAGGCAACAGGGCGCCCCCTGGCGGTGACCACGGGCCCCTATAGGGTTGAGCTTCCAAGCTCAGTTCCTGTGGTCCCCAAAGTAACCAGGCCGGTCGCCCCCTCGTGGTCTGGAGGAGGCGTGAGTTCTCCTCCGGTCCTCCCGGGCGTCCCGGTTGGGTACCACCCCCAGCCGCTTGCCACAATCAGTGCAATAATCAATCAACATTATCAGCTCTTCACACTGCATTCTACCTCGATTTGTGGAGAGTTAATAAGGAGTGACCAGTTGGTGCCAGCATGCCCCCATGCCACCTGCTCTGAGATTCCCTGTTTCCCTCACAATGTGCAACACCGGTCAGGGCGGCTGTGCTCTCTTACTTACGGCTCTATGTTCTTTAGGATTCAGTCAGTAATGATGGCCACGTTCTGGGGACACAAGGTCCTTCTTTCAAAGTGTAGCACCTTTGTCTTTTACTTTGTTGCTTGCCAGGCACTCTTAAAATTTAACGCATCAAAGCGATTCTTCAGAGCAATGCCACAGGGGAAATGTTTTTTGTCCTCAAAATAGCCATCCATGTGAAGGTCCCAAAAAGAACCTTCGTTTATTTAGCTCTGTAAGAGTTGCCATATAAATAGCCACAAATGGACGGTAACAGACTTGTTTAAGACCAGTGACTAATAAGTCAGGGCTGTGGAGTCGGTAGATAAATCCTTCGACTCCTTAGTTTCTGGTACTTCTGACTCCGACTCCCCGACTCTGACTCCGCTGTATTTAATATGCTGATGTATTTTCCATGTTGATTAAAGGAAGGCAACATACACGTCATTTAACCACAGAACTACTGGCTATGAATCTGACTCTCTACTGTATTGGCCAGTTTAAACAAAAGACAAGAACCCCTGAACACACATCAGGCCATAGCACACACCTCCACCTACATCATTACACTTGTTTACACTCAAGTTAACTTTTTAAACACATTATATCTGAAATAAAATGAAAGCACTTTTTGTAAGGTACCATAATCCAGATTACAATATGTGAATGTCAGGTTGTATAATAGCTCATCTGAACTTCACACTAGTAGTAACACAACTATGCACTCGGCTTTATTCTTACATCAGATGAGTACTTAATTATGACTATTGTTTGTGAAATGGGACATTTGAATTTGCTGTATTTGTTTGTCATTACAATTTAAATTTATTAGGAGTCGGAGTCGGTACATTTTTGCTGACTCCAGGTACCCAAAATTGTCTCTGACTCCGACTCCACAGCCGCGGTTTAAGTGGACTCTTGCTGCAGCATACAGCAGCTCAGCTTAAGTTCAGGGGCTCTTGGTCTCTCTCAGTGCCCTGCTGCCCACTGTTTTGTTCACATATCAATGAACATTTTCAAAGCCCAAAGAAGTAATTTCATATGCAAAGAACCCTTCATGGAATGAAAGGGTTCTTTGTCAAGCAATGGTCCACACAACCCAGTAAAAGTGCCATTAAAGAGCGGGTATTTTTAAGAGTGCCATGTGCAGAGATCTCGGAGGAACTCTCTCGACCCCACAGTTCCCAGTTAAAGTCTTTTAGGTGCTTCTGCCCCATATAGACTTCATGCCTTAAATGTTCACATTCTTCCATCCATCCATTTTCCAACCCGCCGAATCCGAACACAGGGTCACGGGGGTCTGCTGGAGCCAATCCCAGCCAACACAGGGCACCACACACACACACACACCTACTAAGCACACACTAGGGACAATTTAGGATCGCCAATGCACCTAACCTGCATGTCTTTGGACTGTGGGAGGAAACCCATGCAGACACGGGGAGAACATGCAAACTCCACGCTGGGAGGACCCTGGAAGCGAACCCAGGACTCCTTACTGCGAGGCAGCAGCTCTACCACTGCGCCACCGTGCCGCCTGTCACATTCTTTAATAAGTTAATAATCTTTAAAAAAATGATTTAAGGAATCCACCTGATTCAGTTTCAGAGTTCTGAGAACGTAAGGCACAAGGCAGAAACAAACCTCGGACAGAAGGCAGGGCACACACGGGCACAGGGCCATCTTAGAATCACCGGCTATTGCATTGGAGAAATTTGGGTTTTGCCCGAATATTTGTGCATGGATCAAACTACTGTATACCAATCCAGAAGCCTCAGTTTGTATTAACAACATTTGCTCAGACTACTTTAAACTAGAACGTGGTACCAGACAAGGATGTCCCTTGTCGCCACTGTTGTTTGCAATCGCCATTGAACCACTGGCGGTTCACTGTCGAAATTCTTATCAGATAAAGGGGATTATCAGAGAAGGACTGGAACAGAAAATTTCTCTATATGCAGATGATATGGTTTTATATATATCAGACCCAGAAAACACTGTGCCTGCTGTTTTAACAGCACTAACAGAATTTCAAAATATATCCGGTCTCAGATTTAATCTGAATAAAAGTATACTCTTTCCAGTGAATTCACAAGCATATAATATTAGATTAGATACCCTACCTTTTACCATAGCAGATCAGTTTAAATACCTACGGGTAAATATCACAAGAATCACCGGCTATTTAGTCATTCTTAAGGGGAATTCTCAGTTTAAAAGAACAAAGTATTTAGAAAGGAACAAGTTTTATATGTGTAGGGTGCCAGTCCATCACAGGGTGAACACACACACACACACCAAACGCATAAAGGCTGATTTAGCGTCACCCTAACCAGTATGTCTTTGGACAGTGAGAGGAAACCCACGCAGACATGGGGAGAACATGCAAACTCCATGTGGGACGCCAACCCTGGTCACCTTACTACTGTGAGAGAGCAACGCTGCCACTGTGCCACGGTGCCGCCTCATTGCTGTTATGATTGAATGAATCCATCTTGTCGTTGGTTGTCCTCATCCCCTTTTTCCTTCAACTTTTCCAAGCATTTCATTCTCATAATATGTTTCAAATGTACAAAAGCTTCAATATGTATATCAGTGCGTCAAGGGAATGTTCAGGCTTGATTTGATCAAATATCCATTTATTTGGTTTCTGGGCTGTCCGTGGCATTCTGAAAAGTCTCCACTAACACCACAGGGTTGGCTCTGAGACTCAGGATCTGCGCCAGTATCCAGAAGGTTACCGATTCAAATCCCTCTTACTACAAAAAGAGATCCCACTCTGCTGGGCCCTTGAGCAAGACCCTTAACTTGCAGTTGCATCAGGGGTGTTGTACAATGGCTGACCCTGCACTCAGACCCCAAGAGGTATGCGAAAAGTAAGAAATTCCTAATACAAGAAATTTGAGGCAAAATAAAGAACAAAACAGTTCAAAGGCAGAGATCCTCTTCCTATCCTGCTTCTTCGAAGCCCAGTTTACACAGCTGTACAATGTCACAAAATTAATAAATAAATAATCATCGCCAGAACAAGCCTGGTCATTGTTTTCATAGCTGAGGATCTTCCCAAGGGTTTTCAGGACAGCTCTTCCTAGCGACAGCCTGATGAACACATCCTGACTGCTGGATGATCCTCTGCTGTTGCGTCTATTACCGACTCTAAATGCAGAGGGGAACGGATTGAAGATGAGGATTTAGTTATTCATCTTATACATCAATCAGCTTAAAAATGACCAGTCCCTGCACCAATATGTCCAGTTTGCTGTAACTCTTTTTGGTCATTTTGTAAGATGACGGTAGTTTATAACCTCGGAATTTGCTTATGTAGTATAAATCAAGAGCAAAAGCACAAAAGTCCTATTTTAACATTATTTTTTAACAAAAATTTAAAAAAAATGTGGACATTGCTGACATGCTCAGTAGAGTCAGTGTGGTCCGTGTCATGCTTTACAGTTTAGCCACTAGGGGGCCACCATACCTGCTTACACTCGAGGCTCGTCTTTGGCTGCAGTGCTGAACATCAATGGCTTCAGACACCAGAAATCCTCACGTCAGCAGGGATTTGATTTTTCTTTTTTTTTTTATACAGGGCTCATGAGGCAGAGCTCACACCACAGTGCTGGCAGCCAGTTTACAATTACCAAGTTACCAAGTCAAGTTCATTTTTATTATGAAGTGTGTACATTACAAAGACATTCATACTTGCACGCCACCCTGAGAATAGTGACAGTAGTATATTACAACCAGCAGGCACTGAATCTACGCTGTATTTTTATTTACTAGTCGTAACAGCGCACCCTGCCATCTGTGGAAAGAAGGCTGTAATACTGGATGTGTGTGTGCAAAAGAACGATGAGAAAATGGATGAATAACTTGCATGCTTACAAGTTCCATGTGTACCCAGCAGCCTGTGTGATGCTTATCAGCTAGTGGTGTATATACTTGTCTGCTTATGCAGCTATTAATTGAATTACATGACATATTTCAGCAGAAAATACTTCCTTATAAATGAACTTTTGAGTAAACACTCTTATCTTCTGTAGGATTTTAATTGATTAATAATGAATAAGATGCCCAACCAGAAGGATGCCATAATGATTTGGAAATTAATTAGCAGTTTTGCCTTCAGCAATACCAGTAATTAATTAAGTAATTCGGTAAGGCTCCTACTTTATTTACCTTAACTTTCTCTGTTGTAGGATGCGGGACTCCGGCCTTTAGTCTTACTGAAGTATCAAGGCAACTGAAGCACACGTGTTTTAAGGAACAGAATAATGCAGTTTATTAATACACACAAGGATTATAGAAGTATGATAATTGAATATATCCATCCATCCAGTTTCCAACCCGCTGAATCCGAACACAGGGTCACGGGGGTCAGCTGGAGCCAATCCCAGCCAACACAGGGCACAAGGCAGGAACCAATCCCAGGCAGGGTGCCAACCCACCGCAGGACACACACAAACACCAAGCACACACCAGGGCCAATTTAGAATCGCCAATCCACCTAACCTTCATGTCTTTGGACTGTGGGAGGAAACCCACGCAGACACGGGGAGAACATGCAAACTCCACACAGGGAGGACCCGGGAAGCGAACCCGGGTCTCCTAACTGCGAGGCAGCAGCGCTACCACTGCACCACCGTGACGCCCTAAATGAATATATACTGCTCAAAAAATTAAAGGAACACTTTTTAATCCGAGTATAGCATCAAATCAATGAAACTTGTGGGCTATTGATCTGGTCAGTTAAGTAGCAGAGGGGATTGTTAATCAGTTTCAGCTGCTTTGGTGTTCATGAAATTAACAAGAGGTGTGCTAGAGGGGCAACAATCAGACGACCCCCAAAACAGGCATGGTTTAACAGTTGGAGACCACTGACATTTTTCCCATCTCATCTGTTTTTTCACTTGTTTTGCATTTGGCTATGGTCAGTGTCACTACTAGTAGCATGAGGCGATACCTGGACACTACAGAGGTAGCACAGGTACTCCAACTTCTCCAGGATGGCACATCAATACGTGCCATTGCCAGAAGTTTTGCTGTGTCTCCCAGCACAGTCTCAAGGGCATGGAGGAGATTCCAGGAGACAGACAGTTACTCCTAGAGATCTGGATATCTGGCCGTAGAAGGTCCTTAACCCATCAGCAGGACTGGTCAGTATCTGCTCCTTTGGAAAACGAGGAACAGGGTGAGCACTGCCAGAGCCCTACAAAATGACCTCCTGCAAGCCACTGGTGTGAATGTCTCTGACCAAACAATCAGAAACAGACTTCATGAGGGTGGCCTGAGGGCCCGGCGTCCTCTAGTGGGCCCTGTGCTCACTGCCTGGCATCGTGGAGTTCGATTGGCATTTGTCATAGAATACCAGAGTTGGTAGATCCACCACTGGCACCCTGTGCTTTTCACAGATGAGAGCAGGTTCACCCTGAGCACATGTGACAGACGTGAAAGGGTCTGGAGAAGCTGTGGAGAATGTTGTGCTGCCTATAACATCGTTCAACATGACCGGTTTGGTGATGGGTCAGTGATGGTCTGGGGAGGCATATCTATGGAGGGACACACAGACCTCTACAGGCTAGACAACTGCACCTTGACTGCCATTAGGTATCAGGATGAAATCCTTGGACCCATCGTCAGACCCATTGCTGACAAGTGATAGAGATGAAGGAAATGGTTCACATGGTAGCACACAGAAATGTACTACAAACATGAATGCAGCAATACGGTTAGAAACACACACGCACACACACCCACACGCACACCCACACACACACACACACACACGCCCCTCTGAATCAGCTTTAAAATCTGTGTTCTTTAAGCAGCCTGTTCAAATTGCCTTTCTGATGTGTCCATATTCATTATCTTCAGACTTTCCAGCTGCTCAGGCCTATGATGGTGGTTGGTGTCACAATTGCCTAAGAATATCAGGCAGCAGCTATGACAAGAATAATCCATTTTTGTCAGATTTCTTACAGATTTTTTATTAATCTGTACTATCACATTAGATATTGTAAAAAAGAATCAAGTCAGAGTAGAGCATTGCAGAGAAGTATAATAATAATGGGCACATCTCTAATAATGGGCACATTCACAACATGCTTACAAACCAATTAGCGCATGATAAAGGATACACTGATCAGCCACAACATTAAAACCACTGGCAGGCAAAGTGAATAATACAATACCGTGTCAAGAGGTGGGATACATTAGGCAGCAAAAGACCAGTTAGTCTTTGAAGGTGGTGTGCTGGAAGATGGAGAAATGGGCAAGCGTAAGGATCTAAGCGACTTTCACAAGGGCCAAATTGTGTTGGCTTCACGACTGGGTCAGAGCAACTCCAAAACAGCAGATCATGTGGGGTGTTCCTGGTATGCAGTGGTTAGTATCTACCAAAAGTGGTCCAAGGATGGATAACCGGTGAACCAGCGACAGACTCCCAGGTACCCAAGGCTCATTGATGTACCTGGGCAGCAAAGGCTAGCAAGTCTGGTCCGATTTCAAAGAAGAGCTACTGTAACACAGGTTGCTGAAAAACATAATGCTGGCCATGAGATAAAGATGTCAGGATGCACAGTGCATTGCAGAGTACCCATGCCGACCCCATCCACTGCTAATAGTGTCTAGAAAGGGCATGTAAGTGACAGACCTTGACCATGGAGCCTTTCCTGGGGAAGAGATGGTAGCAGGAAGAAGCCAAGCTGGCAGAGGCAGTGTGATACTCAGTGCAATGTTCTGTTAGCAAAGCTTGGGTCCTGCCATTCATGTGGATGTTAATTTGACACGATTCACCTACCTAACAATTGTGGTAGACCACATACACCCCTTCATGGTAATGGTATTCCCTGATGGCAGTGGCCTTTTTCAGCAGGATAATGCGCCTGGCCACACTGAGAAAATTATTCAGGAATGAATTGAGGGACATGACAGAGTTCAAGGTGTTGACTTGGCCTCCAAATTCCCCAAATCTCAATCCAATCGAACAACTGTGGGATGTCCTGGAAAAATCAAGTCTGATCTGTGAAGGCCCCACCACGCAACCTACAGGACTTAAAGGTCCATGTCTTGGTGCCAAATAACAAAGGACACCTTCAGAGGTCTTGGGAAGTCCCTGCCTTGGTGGGTCAGAGTTGTTTTGGCGGCACAAACGGGGGCCTTACCAGTATTAGTCGGGTGGTTTTAAGGTTGTGGTTGATTGGTGTGTATAATATTCAATCTATCAAGTAGCAGACAGCAATGTTAATGTGAAGGTGATGTCACTATCAGGAAAGCAACGGCCATAAAGAAGAGGAACATAAAGGAGTGTCAAAATGTAAGAAAGGGTGTCTTGTATCAGCAGTGCAAATGTCCCATAAGGCTCTTTAAAACAAGTTCTTCAATTGTGGGACTCTTAGCCTAACTGTTTACCAGTTGTGCAGGCCCCAGTATAGTTTACAGTATGGCACCTTGTAGTAAGCCCATTTTAGGAATTGCTTTCTGGAAATGCAGGCCCTCAGTGTCGTCCAGCTGAACGAGTCATCTGAATGGAGCTGCACTGGCCAGCCGTTTAGGGGTGTGAGCTGCCGTGATTAATAACATTTCTAGTAGTCTGCCAGAAGAAAAGTCAACTTCCTTTAACAGTTAAAGTTCAGCAGAATAAGAACAAAGGGGAATTGCAAAATCAATGATATATTGACCCATTTCATCTATAAACTGGTGTTAACATAAAATCAGTTGACTTCAAAGCATTTACACATCCAAAGGCCCAGTAAAACACAAAGCTGAGTGCTTCCTAAAGTGTATTTATATTATATAAATGAGAGCGACACAGGCTTCCAGACACCCTACAACTGAATTAAGCCAGTGTAAAAAGCGTCAGTTCAGCGCTGGGCACACTCACCCAGGCTGGGCCATTTTGGAGTCACTGACTATCTAACAGACACGTCTTTGGGATGCGGGAGGAAATTCACCCAGACAGTTTCCAAATCGAAATGGTTAAAATTAGTGATAAGCAAAACGATTCACTTGAAATGGAATTTGCAGCAAAACTGATTTCACTTTGTAAGAAAATTCGCAAATAAATTGCGTTACGCTTCCAGTGAAATTTGTGGCATTGACACAACAAGATGAAAGGCATTTTGTTCCTGCCTGGAAAAGTTTTTATACATTAACTAGGGGCTTTGCCCCCTGCTCGCTTCGCTTGCTAACCCCCCAAGCCTGCGCTACACGCCAGCCACTTCATGTCTGTGCCGCTGCTTGCTGCTGCTGCTGCTGCACATCTCACATTTAAAAGCCTGTACAGCAGCTGTCCTTTTGTCTCACTGCCTTGTCTCTATGACATTCTACTTTGTCATCTAGTCTTTGTGTTTTATTTCCGGCCCCAGGCCTGGTTGGCACAAAGTCTTGGCACAAAGTCTCGGGTGTGGCGGAAGTGCTGCCTGCGAGTTCAGCTCCTCTTCTGACAGCACTTCCGGGTGTGACAGAAATGCTGCGGACCACAGTTCTGGAGCTGTCCAGGTACGCCCTGGTGGTGGCCACATCCCTCCACCTAGGGTTGTGCTTCCAAGCATTGTGGCCCCCATGTAATCCCGGGAAGTTGCCCCCATGTGGTCCAGGGAAAATCCTGCCCTTTTCCCGGTCCTTCCCGTCTTCCAGCGTCCCAGTGGGGAAAGGTCCCTGGACATCTGCAGTAAGGAGACTGTGGAAGATTGTGGGTTCGCTTCTTGGTTCCTCCCTGTGTGGATAGCGCTTTGAGTACTGAGAAAAGCGCTATATAAATGTAATGAATTATTATTATTATCTGTCACAATATGTAGGTTTTAAAATAAGCTGATTTAAAGCGTGACAAAAAATGTGACATAAATTCGTTGCACTTTTAGGCTTAGGATTTTCTATATATAGAGTAGATTCCATGTACATCTGCCAGTCATTGAGTATTTTAAATTATAAAAATAAAAAAAATTTAAAAATCACAGAAGTGTGCAGACTGGTTGTAGCGGTCAGGAGCCGCTAAGATCCACACCGCCAAAGATGACGGTGATTTATTTATTTTAATAGCAGAGATCCCAGGAACGTCCCCAGCCTTGGATCGACCCACACACTCTCACCACAGAGACAAATAAGCACACTGGGAATGACAAACAATTATAAATATAATGACACGAATTGAGTAATAAAAACAGTAATACCACCCCTGACCCCTTCGGCGATATTACACATACACAAAATAAACACAAACACCACACAGCAAAGTCCATAAATACGAAAACAGGTTGAAAGACGAATAGTGACCAAGTTAAATCCAGCGATCTGTAAGTTGCAATGGAGAAGGGAAAATACAGTCCTACCGGTATTTACTGATGAGGTTGATGGTTGATGGTTGATTCGGGAGCGCTCCACTGTTCCGAAAAATCCAATAATCCAATACAGCTCTCAGTGAACAGGTAGACAGACAATCCAGACCCCAACAAACGAATACAGTCCAAGACAAAATGATCAGAGTTCAAATAACAGCAGGAGAGACGACAAATAACCGCAACAAACAATACAAACCAAAAACAAAACTTTTTATTTCTCTTTGCCCTCTGCCCTCCTTTTATCTGCCTGTGACTACCTTTGACCCCAGCAGCCCCAGCAGGGACTGCTGGGAGATGCAGTTCTTAAGTAGCACTGCTACATGGTAATAGCAGGAGGCAGCAGGATTGCAGTGGCAACATTCCATATAGTGAGGTTTTCCTAAGGAGAAAACACAATGGATGATGATGCGTTTTACTTCATCTGAATTTGGAAAATATGTCACAATTTTTAAAAAGCCTACTGCACCCCTCCACGGCGATGTGAATGAGGGGCATAAATAGAATTGATTTTCGATGTTTGGCTGGAGAAATGAGCACAGCCCAGCATGGAATTGTGGACAAGGCTTGAGGGAGAGCATCCCTTGTTTTCCACCCAAACAATACCTTTACACCCAACAAAAACATTTTAGTAAGCTTTGCATCTCCTATAGTTAGGTCCATAAATATTTGGACTGAGACAACTTTTTTCTAATTTTGGTTCTGTACATTACCACAATGAATTTTAAATGAAACAACTCAGATGCAGTTGAAGTGCAGACTTTCAGCTTTAATTCAGTGGGGTGAACAAAACGATTGCATAAAAATGTGAGGCAACTAAAGCATTTTTGAACACAATCCCTTCATTTCAGGGGCTCAAAAGTAATTGGACAATTGACTCAAAGGCTATTTCATGGGCAGGTGTGGGCAAGTCCATCGTTATGTCCTTATCAGTTAAGCAGATAAAAGGCCTGGAGTTGATTTGAGGTGTGGTGCTTGCATGTGGAAGATTTTGCTGTGAACAGACAACATGCGGTCAAAGGAGCTCTCCATGCAGGTGAAAGAAGCCATCCTTAAGCTGTGAAAACAGAAAAAACCGATCTGAGAAATTGCTACAATATTACGAGTGGCAAAATCTACAGTTTGGTATATCCTGAGAAAGAAAGCAAGCACTGGTGAACTCAGCAACGCAAAAAGACCTGGACGTCCACGGAAGACAACAGTGGTGGATGATCGCAGAATCATTTCCATGGTGAAGAGAAACCCCTTCACAACAGCCAACCAAGTGAACAACACTCTCCAGGGGGTAGGCGTATCGATATCCAAGTCTACCATAAAGAGAAGACTGCATGACAGTAAATACAGAGGGTGCACTGCAAGGTGCAAGCCACTCATAAGCCTCAAGAATAGAAAAGCTAGATTGGACTTTGCTAAAGAACATCTAAAAAAGCCAGCACAGTTCTGAAAAAACATTCTTTGGACAGATGAAACCAAGATCAACCTCTACCAGAATGATGGCAAGAAAAAAGTATGGAGAAGACGTGGAACAGCTCATTATCCAAACCATACCACATCATCTGTAAAACACGGTGGAGGCAGTGTGATGGCTTGGGCATGCATGGCTGCCAGTGGCACTGGGACACTAGTGTGTATTGATGATGTGACACAGGACAGAAGCAGCCGAATGAATTCTGAGGTGTTCAGAGACATACTGTCTGCTCAAATCCAGCTAAATGCAGTCAAATTGATTGGGCGGCGTTTCATGATACAGATGGACAATGACCCAAAACATACAGCCAAAGCAACCCAGGAGTTTATTAAAGCAAAGAAGTGGAAAATTCTTGAATGTCCAAGTCAGTCAGCTGATCTTAACCCAACTGAGCAGGCATTTCACTTGTTGAAGACTAAACTTCAGACAGAAAGGCCCACAAACAAACAGCAACTGAAAGCCGCTGCAGTAAAGGCCTGGCAGAGCATTAAAAAGGAGGAAACCCAACATCTGGTGATGTCCAGGAGTTCAAGACTTCAGGCTGTCATTGCCAGCAAAGGGTTTTCAAACAAGTATTAGAAATGAACATTTGATTTCCAGTTATTTAATTTGTCCAATTACTTTTGAGCCCCTGAAATGAAGGGATTGTGTTCACAAAATGCTTTAGTTGCCTCACATTTTTATGCAATCGTTTTGTTCACCCACTGAATTAAAGCTGAAAGTCTGCACTTCAACTGCATCTGAGTTGTTTCATTTAAAATTCATTGTGGTAATGTACAGAACCAAAATTAGAAAAAAGTTGTCTGTCCAAATATTTATGGACATAACTGTAATTGCAAAATCTCCCATGAAATAAATTTTACTGTCACTTTTGCAAAACTATGCGGTAGAACTTAAACTTGCCCGTGTCTCCCATCTGTAGTTACAATTCACAAAATTATCCTAAATCCTAATAATACTAAGACCACAATTTCCAGTCTCGAACTATCATAATGGTTATTAAAAATGCAGGAGGGATGAAAAATGCAAAATTCCAGCATAGTTCATGTTTTTGTTCATACTTCCTTTACTCTTTCTGGAGACACGTTGTCTGTGAAATACTCTGTAAATAAGGAAAAGTCAACATCACCATTAATAAAGTCTCCAAATACAGATGTCCTTTACTGCAACAAACTTGAGGGAGCCTGCCGTGTGCACTGCCAGTTCAGCATGACAAGACTGAGAAGTATAACAAAGCAACGATCTTCACTAAGTTAGCTTCATTTGCATAACAGAGAGTTGGAAGCACTTCAGTTTGCACCAATCAGCATTCAGATAACTGGTATACTCTTTGAACATACCTATATCTTAATATTACCTAAAGGTTCCAAAACAGTTAAAACAAATTAAAAGTCTTCGGCACACATCTATATATCTATAGTAAAGAGGAACTTCCTATATAGAATTTTTTATTGAGAACAAAATAAAAAGTATTAATTGCCATTATCACCTTGGTAATTTACTGGGTACAAATGGTACACAATGGCTCAGGTAAACGGGCAGACACAGTCAGAAGCAGGTTATAAACTCATACAAACAGTTTTTCCCTAACCCAAGTCATTTTTTTTTTGGTCATATTTGTTTCCATTCGAACCTTGGACCTGTGTGTGTGTATACATTGGTCTGCAGATTTATATTCTGAACGTATAAAAAGTATTAAGGCACGGCAGCGATGGCAGTGGAGGCGAGGATGTGGTGCGTCTAAATACATGGGAAGGCACACATAGGGGATATTTGCTTTAATGTTTTGTTTTTTTATATTAGATCTGCTGCTGGATACTATGTTTGCATTTGCTGTCTTAGAATTGAAGTTTGTTTTTGGGTAAATTAAATATTACATTTTTGCTCTAATGAAACAGTCATACGGTAAATGTCTATCAGCCAGAACCTTCTTTATAAAAATGTCAAGCTCCATTGGCCTCAGCAGGGGTAAATGATACAACTCTTAACTGTCATTTTGAGCAGCAGTCATGCATCTGTTCATCCATTTATCCTTTCCTCGGTTTGATGAACCTGCCTAATACATCCATCTTTTTATTTTCAAACCAGCTTATTTAGCATGGGGAAAAATTGTGCATACCAGCACCATGAAGCACAAGAGCAAAGTGAGTGCTGGACTGGGTGCCAGTCCATGGCAGCACACATTGAAACATGAGCCCACGCTGTACTGATATGGGGTCAGTTCAGAGTTGTCACTTAACCAAAGGTGGTTGGTGAAGAGAACATGCAGACGCCACACTGACAGGGACTAGTCTGTTTAATCCATTAAAAGAACATAAAACACACAGACGTTTAGCTTGCCATTTCAGAACATTACACTCCGCAATATGACAGGGTGCCTCGAGAGGAGTTGTGGTATTGTATGAAGAAGTCAGGAGTGGCAGAGAAGTACGTAAGAGTTGTACAGGATATGTATGAGGGAAAGTGTGACCGTGGTGAGGTCTGCGGTAGGAGTGACGGATGCATTCAAGTTAGAGGTGGGATTACATCAGGGATCGGCTCTGAGCCCTTTCTTATTTGCAATGGTGATGGACAGGTTGACAGACGAGATTAAACAGGAGTCCCCGTGGACTATGATGTTTGCTGATGACATTGTGATCTGTAGCGAGAGTAGGGAGCAGATTGAGGAGACCCTGGAGAGGTGGAGATATGCTCTAGAGAGGAGAGGAATGAAGGTCAGTAGGAACAAGACAGAATACATGTGTGTGAATGAGAGGGAGGTCAGTGGAATGGTGAGGATGAGGGGAGTAGAGTTGGTGAAGGTGGATGAGTTTAAATACTTGGGATTAACAGTACAGAGTAATGGGGATTGTGGAAGAGAGGTGAAAAAGAGAGTGCAGGCAGGTGGAATGGGTGGAGAAGAGTGTCAGGAGTAATTTGTGACAGATGGGTTTCAGCAAGAGTGAAAGGGAAGGACTACAGGACGGTAGTGAGACCAGCTATGTTATATGGGTTGGAGACAGTGGCACTGACCAGAAAGCAGGAGACAGAGCTGGAGGTAGCAGAGTTAAAGATGCTAAGATTTGCATTGGGTGTAACAAGGATGGACAGGATTAGAAATGAGAACATTAGAGGGTCAGCTCAAGTTGGACGGTTGGGAGACAAAGTCAGAGAGGCGAGATTGTGTTGGTTTGGACATGAGCAGAGGAGAGATGCTGAGCATATTGGGAGAAGGATGTTAAGGATAGAGCTGCCAGGCAAGAGGAAAAGATGAAGGCCTAAGAGAAGGTTTATGGATGTGGTGAGAGAGGACATGCAGGTGATGGGTGTGACAGAACAAGATGATGAGGACAGAAAGATATGGAAGAAGATGATCCGCTGTGGCAACCCCTAACAGGAGCAGCCGAAAGAAGAAAAAGAAGAAGAAGAAGACACTCCGCAAAACATTTAACGCAATAATAATCAACAGCATAAACGGGTTTGGGTGGCTGGCTGGCTGTCTTTGCATATTCTTAAAAGCTTCTGTACTTGTGACCGCGTTACACCCATTGTGCTGTAATCCATATAATTAATGGTGAACAGCACTGGCACTGACCTCACATTAGAAGAATTAAACAGCAAATTCTTCATTTTATATAGTGCCTTTCATAGTCTTCGTCTGGCGGTTATTCAATTAACATTTAGTCTATGCCTTCTGAACCTATTATTATTTTTATTATTATTTTTACATGAGGGTATGTTTAAGATTTATTTATACGACATAACATAATATTCTCAAGCCCTGCTTAATCCATGTAAAGATCACGGGGGACTGGAGTCTGTCCTGGCAGCAAAGGGCACCTTCACTAGATGGGACGCCAGTCCATTACACACACACACACACTCACATGTGGGCCATTTTGGGAAGGCCAGTTAACCTTAATCTTTAGGAAAAAAAGAAGGACACTGGAGTAACTGGTGGAAAACCAGTAAGAAACATGTAATTCCCATGCAGTGCTGGATTTAGCCAGTGGACTCCGGATGTGTGAGACAGCAGCGCTCTTCACAGCGCCATTCGCTTTATTTGTTTTACGCTTTACCACGTAACGTGGACGCTTTACCACATTTAATGTTGCGTGGCTTACTTGATTTGAGTCTTCAGCTTTTAATTCTTGGTTGAGCTGCTTTCTTTGCAGGATTTGTATGTTGTCGTTGTGCACACACCGATTTCTTTGGAGGACTCTGCTTTCTTCCTAAAGTTGTGCAGTCAGAATTCTCTTAAACCCTCTATAAGTTCTTTATGATGGGCTGTCTGTGGAGTGGCCTTGTGCTGCTTGCTGTAATCCCTTCTTTCTGCCGACAGTGGACTAACTTCATGCTGAAGACTTCTTCCCTTTGACTCCTGCATTCTTCTGATTGCTTCTGAGAACTGTAAACTCTGCCCCAAGTTCATCACATTAACGACCTTGTCCTCATATAAAGTATACTAGCCAACCCGCGGCGTAACATACGCCGCATAATTATGTATTGATGGGTGAACACTTGCTGAACGACACAGTTGTCCAAATGGGGTGGGTTTGTGGATACCACTGTGAGTGAATGAAAAGATGGACCTCTGGAGAGAGCAACATACAATTGTCCGTGACTGAAAGCGGGATCGTCTGTGACGATGGAGGCCACGCTGGTGAAAGTTACTTCGTCGGTAGGGATAAGTTTCAGCACTTGTTCATTAAGGTGTAGCGAGTCTTCGTTGTTGACGCTTAATATATCTTGCGTACTGAGTTGTTCCGGAGTCACAGTTGAGAAACACTTTTTTAATGTCTTTTAAGCACAGTGAAAAAAATTAACATGTGAAACATCCGTAATGTAATAAGCCACCAAGAAAAGTAACATTGCAACAATGCACGCTACGATCCGATCGCTGTAAACAGAAGTGAAAACAAAATTGAGGCTGGTGCATTCTTTAACTGCCTTGTAGCGCAATGGTAGTGCTGCTGTTTTGCAGTAAGGAGACTGTGGAAGATTTTGGGTTCGCTTCCCGGTTTCTGCCTGTGTGGATAGCGCTTTGAATACTTAAAACACTGGTATATGAATGTAATGAAGTATTATTATTCTTATGTGTCTAACGCTCTCTCTCTCGCGCACCTGTATGCGTGTGTGTGTGTGTGTCGCTCGCTTGCTGCACGTGTTCCTGCAGGCATACCAGTAAGTGAATGAAAAGATGGAACTCTGGAGAGAGCAACATACAACTGTCCGTGACTGAAAACTGGTTTTGGCAGATACATGCACATCTTTTTGAAAGTTTGGCCCTGTGCCTTATCAATTGTCATCGCAAAGGCAAATCTAACAGGAAATTGTCTTCGTGTTAAAGTAAAAGGCAAATTATCCGCTACAAACAAACTGTTTTACACGCTGCATACCAACCCGCGGCGTAGTATACGCCTCATAATCATGTTTTTTAAGCAGAGGGAAAAAATGAACATTTGCAAAATCCGTAACGCCGCTTTCAGTAAGTACAATGCACACACGTTTAATTTGTCAGCCACTTTTTGCCAGCCGTCTTTTCTGGTTTGGGCTGCTTTTGCAGGGTTACCGCTTGTGCATATTAAATCTTGAAATCCTTCGAGTAACTAATTAACTAACTAACACCCACCCACCCAGCTTGTGAGAAAAAAATGTGCCCGTTCTTTCATCATTTTGTTGCAGCCTATCAAAGACTTGCTGATCATGTTTTTCAGAGTCAATATACAGTGGAACCTCGGTTCACGACCATAATTCGTTCCAAACCTCTGGTCGTAAACCGATTTGGTCGTGAACCGAAGCAATGTCCCCAATAGGATTGTATGTAAATACAATTAATCCATTCCAGACCATACAAACTGTATGTAAATATATTTTTTTAAAGATTTTTAAGCACAAAAAAATAGTTAATCATTACACCATAGAATGCACAGTGTAATAGTAAAAACATTGAATAACACTGACACAAACACCCAGGCTCCCTGCTCAGCTGCATGCGCAGGCTCTCTCTCTCTCTCAGCAGCACGCGAGCCTCCCCAGCCCCCCCCCCCCTCTCTCTCTCTCAGCAGCACGCGAGCCTCCCCAGCCCCCCCCCTCTCTCTCAGCAGCACGCAAGCCTCCCCCCCCCCCTCTCTCTCTCTCAACAACACGGGAGCCCCCTCCCCCTCTGTCTCTCAGAAGCACGCGAGCCCTCTCTCTCTCTCTCTCTGTAACATTGCAGCAGTTGTATAAACACTTTTTTTTTAAAATGAGTTTTAAGCACAGGGGGAAAAAGGAACATTTGAATATATCCGAACTTTGTTTAAATGCCAACCAAGATAGTAACATTGCAGGAGTTCACCATTTTTAATCAGGCGGCTGACAGTAGTGGAGTCGGGCACAGAGAAGGTCAGCTGCTCAGAAAGCGTCTCGACTGTTGCAGGGCGGTGAAGCAGGTGAGACGCTAATGAAAAAGAGGCACAGGGCTTATTGGTTTTTAAAGACTGCTTCCTTCATTGTGTTTTAACTTCAGTTTTAAAGGATTGCGCGTCTCTCTCTGTCGCGCTGCCTGTGTGTGTGCCTCTGTCTCTCTGTGGCGTTGCCTGTGTGTGCGTGGCTCTCTCTCTCGGGCTGCCTGTGTGTGCCTCTGTCTCTCTGTCATGCTGCCTGTGTGTGCGTGGCTCTCTCTCGCGCTGCCTGTGTGTGCGTGACTCTCTCGCGCTGCCTGTGTGTGCCTCTGTCTCTCTCTGGCGCTGCCTCTGTGTGAACCAAGGTTATACTGAGGTTGACTAATGAAAAGTTAACGTGGCTCAGAGCTGCATGTTGACTGTGGCACAGACAAACAGAAATGATGACATGTTTTCCGAGGCGTCGCGTCCGAGTTAGTGGGCGTGGCTCTGCGAGTTGTCGTCGCATCCAATGATCTTAGAGTTGGTGGGCGTGGCTCCTTCCTGCGTGCTCCATGGGTGTCTTACTTGTCAGCGGCTTAGTGAATCCACGCCCCTTCCGGCGTGCTTTCCATGGTTGGCTACTTGTCTTCTGGCTTAGTGAATTATATATATAGATATAAGTTCTCAAGTAAACTTTAACACTTGATTGGACAAAGGAATTCCCTTCACTGCCACAGCCTAATGTTTTAATGGAGTGCTGTTTGTCTAAAAAAAAGTGCATTATATTGAACTGTAAGACATGGAAACGATCCTGTTAGGGTGACGCTGGAAGACGCCCCACAGCACAGACAGATCACCAAGTACAGAATCTGTCAGTGAGTTAGAAACTTGAATTTGTGTTCTAAAAAAGCAAGCTAATTTCTGGCAAAAACATCACATACAAATAAAGTTCTATCTATCTATCGTGGCGGATGACCATGGCCCTTACCTGGCCGGGATGCCAAGATACTGGAAGGGCCAGGGGAGAGTCATTATATCTTCCCTGTGGTGCTAGTTGGCAGCCCCTCCTGGGTTGCAGTGGCATCTTGGATTCCCACAGGGCTTCATGGGAGCTGGAGTTTTGTACAGGCCTGTTGGGTTCGGTGGGTGCTGCCAGGGGGTGCTGCAGAACCATACTATGCTGGGCTTCTTCCTCACCTGAAAGTGTTTTCCCGGACCATGTTAACAGACCACCAGATGTACTCCTGGGTGCAGCATTAAAAAAGCCTGCCTCCTTCATTCAGGGAGCCAGAGTCAGGAGGAAGAGGATGAAGCTTGCCAGAGGAGGAGTGGAGGCAGAAGGACAAGTCAAGTTAGTCAAGTTGGGGAGCATGCACTGGTACAGTGTGTTGCCGCACCCACTACAGGATGAAATAACTCAGGATCCCAGTTGGCATCTCTCCAGGCAGACACATGGTCCAGTCCCACCCTCCGGAAATGACCCTCTATCTGCCGCAACCAGGTGTTAAGTGGGCGACCCCTTGGCCTGGTCCAGCCACTTGGGTCCCCAACAATGAGGATCTTATGAGCCGGATCACCCTCGGGGAAACTATCTATCTATCTATCTATCTAAAAAGACATGGCATTAGAAACTCCACTTCCGATGCCACAAAAAGTCTATTTCAAGGCCGTCTCAAACCTTGCGCAAGACGTCAACATGTTTTCATACAAAGAATTCCACTGACTCCGAAAGATTTACCCTTTGATTTCAAAAGCCTAGAATTTCCTATTCGTTTGGATTTGGCTATGTGAATTACTAAGGCTGAAGGGCAATCACTCCAAGTTAAAGGCACCAATTTGGAAAATCCATGTTTTTCACACAGACAACTCTACGTAACATGTTCTACAAATCCTCACAATTTGTTCATTTTCGGAACCCCACGACAACACAAAAAATATACTGTATCCAAAGCCTCTAAAATGACCACTTATATTACCTATTACAATAAAATGTCAATCAGAAAAATGTTTGTTCGATTTCTATATTCTGTTTCTTTCATTTAGGAAATTCACAAGTTATAGATTCCCAGGCAACGCCGGGTACTCCTGCTAGTCTATTATATAGTGTCTTCGCTATCTATCTATCTATCTATCTATCTATCTATCTATCTATCTATCTATCTATCTATCTATCTATCTATCTATCTATCTATCTATCTATCTATCTATCTATCTATCTATCTACAGTTATTGACACCCTTTCAAAATTGTGGGTAAATCGTTTATTTCAAGCATATGATGTTCGTTTGAACTCACCTGTGGCAAGAAACAGGTGCTGGCAATATAGCAATCACACCTGAAGCCAGTTAAAATGGAGAAAAGTTGACTCGACCTTTCTGTTGTGTGTCTGAGTGTGCCACACTAAGCATGGAGAACAGAAAGAAGAGCAGAGAATTGTCTGAGGACTTGAGAACAAAAATTGTGGAAAAATATCAACAATCTCAAGGCTACAAGTCCATCTCCAAAGATCTTCATGTTCCTTTGTCCACTGTGTGCAACATAATCAAGAAGTTCACAACACATGGCACTGTAGCTAATCTCCCTGGATGTGGACGGAAGAGAAAAATTGATAAAAGACTGCAACGAAGGATAGTCCGAATGGTGGATAAACAGCCCCAATCAACTTCAAAACATATTCAAGCTGTTCTGCAGACTCAGGGTGCAATAGTGTCAGCTCGAACTATCTGTCGACATCTGAACGAAATGAAACGCTATGGCAGGAGAGCCAAGAGGACCCCACTGCTGACATAGAAACATAAAAAAGCCAGACTGGAGTTTGCCAAAATGTACTTGAGGAAGCCAAAATCCTTCTGGACGAACGTCTTGTGGACAGATGAGACCAAGGTAGAGCTTTTTGGTAAAGCTCATCATTCTACTGTTTACAGAAAACAGAATTAGGCCTACGAAGAAAAGAACACAGTACCTACAGTCAAACATGGTGGAGGTTCTGAGATGTTTTAGGGATGTGTTGCTGCCTCTGGCACTGGATGCCTTGACAGTGTGCAAGGCATCATGAAATCTGAAGACTACCAAAAGATATTGGGGCGCAATGTAGGGCCCAGTGTCACAAAGCTGGGTCTGCGTGAGAGGTCATGGGTGTTCCAGAAGGACAATGACCCCAAACATACCTCTAAAAACACTCAGAAATGGTTGAAGACAAAGCGCTGGAGAGTTCTGAAGTGGCCAGCAATGAGTCCGGATCTAAATCTGATTGAACACTTATGGAGAGATCTCCGTTGGGAGAAGGTGCCCTTCAAATCTGAGAGACCTTGAGCAGTTTGCAAAAGAAGAGTGGTCGGAAATTCCAGTTGAGAGGTGTA
This sequence comes from Erpetoichthys calabaricus, assembly GCF_900747795.2. Taxonomy (NCBI): domain Eukaryota; kingdom Metazoa; phylum Chordata; class Cladistia; order Polypteriformes; family Polypteridae; genus Erpetoichthys; species Erpetoichthys calabaricus. The sequence goes on along the minus strand of NC_041411.2, from coordinate 88,426,515 downwards.
ACAAGCTTGTTGATGGTTATAGGAAGGGCTTGATTTCAGTTATTTTTTCCAAAGGGCGTGCAACCAAATATTAAGTAGAGGGTGCCAATAATTTTGTCCAGCCCGGTTTTTGAGTTTTGTGTGAAATGATGTCAGATTTGGCTTTTTTTCTCTGTTTTTTTGTGTTGTTCCAATGCACATAAAGGAAATAAACATGTGTATACCAAAACATTTGTAATTGCAACAATTTACTGGGAGGAATGGTGCATTTTCTGGGAAAATTCCAGGGGTGCCGATAATTTCGGCCATGACTCTATCTATCTGTCTATCTAAATTAAAACAATCTGAATATATTTATTTTATAAAAGAAGCATTCACTTCCAAGTAGGTTTATGATTGCTATTTATTGCTTTTAAAGAGCTATGTGGCAGGTCCTCTAGTGCCTGGCAAACATTACGCCGCTGAGGAGAAGGAGGCTGCCAGCTTGAGCCAAGCTTCACAGTGCATTTCTGAATGAAGTCCATACAACTGGATGACATGCCGAGTGTTAACCAATCAAAGTCTACTTTGCTGTTTCATAAAAATGTAAAAGTCTGCACTGACATAGTGTTCACTGATAAAGATACAATATTTCAGTTTCAGTCAATTTTGGATAGATAGATAGATAGATAGATAGATAGATAGATAGATAGATAGATAGATAGATAGATAGATAGCTACTTTATTAATCCCAATGGGAAATTCACATTCTTCAGCAGCAGCATACTGATACAATAAATAATATTAAATTAAAGAATGATAATAATGCAGGTGAAAAAAACAGACAATAACTATGTATAATGTTAAATGTTAACGTTTACCCCCCCGGATGGAATTAAAGAGTCGCATAGTTTGGGGGAGGAACGATCTCCTCAATCTGTCAGTGGAGCAGGACATTGACAGCAGTCTGTCGCTGAAGCTGCTCTTCTGTCTGGAGATGATACTGTTTAGTGGATGCAGTGGATTCTCCATAATTGATAGGAGCCTGCTGAGCGCCCTTCACTCTGCCACAGATGTCAAACTGTATATATATATAGGTACATAGCTATAACTGTAATGCACTACATTTCTAAACAGTACGATGTATACATACATAAGCATTCATGTACTTTTCTCACCTCCCCTGAATTGAATTCCTGGCTATTCCCCTACCCATAAAGGAATGGCATCCTGCCCAGGGCTTGTTCACCTTAGATGCTGTAAATGAAAACGCAGATGAAGAATATGGACAGATGAACTATTAAGTAACACAAATACACTCAGTGTCCACAAAATGCCTGATCTGTGTAAGTACACTTTTAAAATAAAAGGTGCTAGAGTGGTTCTTCTGAGCGGCACCATCTGTGGTTCACCAAAGCCCCGTCCACAAGAAGGTTCCAGAAAGGTCCTTTTATTTATTTAGATCTGCAGCAGACTCCATACAGTAAATAACCAGAAAGAGATGGTAACAGATTTGGAAATACCAATGGCTCCTGATTTTAGAAGAACTCTCGCTGCATATGTCTGGTAACAGTGGTTATGTCCAGGTTTTCTTCATCTGTCAGTGTCCTGCAGCCCACCATACACTCCTAAAAATAACGGCTCATTAATGGCATTTTATGGTTCTTTACTGGGTTGTGTGGCTCTTCACAGAACCACTGCTTGACCAAGCACCATTTCATTCTGGTAAGGGTTCTTTGGATTTTGAAAAACTTCCTGATATGTAGAAAAATAACTGACTTTTTTCATGTTTGGTAGGCTAACCTAGCAGGCCACTAACACATTAAGAAAACTGGTTTGTGTTCTTGTATTCACCAAGAGTCCTTCTAAAATCATGAGCTGTTGTTATTTCACAAACCTGTTACCATCTATTCCTGGTTATTTACTGTATGGAGTCTGTTACAGAGCGAAATAAATAAAGGATCTTTCAGGAACCTTCACATGGATGGGTCTTTTGGGAACCAAAAATGGTTCCTGTATGGCATCACTCTGAAGAGCCACTCTGGAACCTTTATTTTGAAGAAGGTACTTTAGTGACCTCACCATGACAGGTTTGAAAAGGAAGAACACAGCAGGACAGAGAAGGGATTGCAGAACAGTTTACTAAGACAGTCAAAAAAAAAAAAAGTACACAAATGTAGACGCAAACCAAACAACTTTGAACTTGAACTATTTACAATTATTTATGAATCTCTCATTTCTATGGCCCTGAGAGACACTGTCAACGGACCAAAAAAACAAAAAACCCCTCCAGTTCCACCTCAGTAACCCACCTCACTTACCCAGCTCAACTCTCTCCCTACACCTTCTAAGCTGCTCATCAAACCACCCAGAATTCCCTGCTTCCATTCCCCGCCCCTCCGCTCAGGGTGCCGCCCCCTTTTCTTCCCTTTACTGTCAATCATATCCCTGACGTCAATCCTCCTCCGTGCTTTTCTCCGCCCTCCTCGCTTTCCCTCAGAGCTTCACCTCGGCAGGGATGCCACAGTGCATTCAAGTTTTTTGTTTTTGTTTTCTGCATATTAGAAAGTTTTTAAAGCTCAAACATCCAATTTCATACGTAAGGAACCTGTGAGAGAATGAAATGGTGCTTTGCCAAGCAATGGTCCTCCAAGAGACCACACAGCCCAGAGCAGAACCACAAAGTCCCGTTAAAGAAGCAGGATTTTTAAGAGTGTGTACCTGCCAGATCAGAGATTCCCACCAATGTACAATTTTTACAGGTCTGTAGTATTTAAAAGTTTAAAAATGTTTTTTTTTAAATGTCTTTTTTAAAAAAAAATTTTTTTTAATGTTTTAAAACATAAAGGTCCACCCATGGGAACCCCCCAGCTGTAATAACCCCCAAAAACCACAAAATGTGGACTTCCTAAAAAAAACCCTCAAATTTGTGGATCTGCTGTGGGCTGCCTCTAACATTTGGCCCCACAGGTGGTCCCAGTTTCATGCCCTAATTGGGGGGCACACGTTTCAGCGCACAATGGCCCAGGATGAGTGCGTTAGCTGTGCCTGGTCCTGTTTCTGTTTCCTCAGTCGTTCCCTTTCTCCCACTCTTCAGTGGCACATCATTATTCCTGAATTCATCACGTATTTGCTGTTCATCATCATTTCTGGCTGGCTGACACTCTTTTACTCTCCAAGTGGGCTCTAAAAATACTGTTCTGTAATCTTGTTTTAAAAATAAATGTTGAGTTCTTTAGAAACGTGCCAATGCAACATGGCGAGCGCTTTTTTAAAAAGTCACAATACGATCAGCAGCATGCAGATGTCTTCGGCAGAAGTGCTTGGCTGGCAGATATCGAGGGATTAGGCATTGAAGTCACGTCGGTGGCTGGGGGCTCTTCAGACTAAATTGAAACTTATTTTAATTAGCCGGTGTGCCTATTAAGGGAAAAGCACAAGCGACAGCAGAGGATGGCTGGAGCCGCGGTGAGCGCAGATCAATAGTGGGCTGCAGGTGGGGGGGTTTGGGGGGGGATTGTGGTGGTCTGAGATGGTGTCCCTGCGCGCCACTACCTGGCCACTCCAACGGTACAACAAAAAAAAGCGAGCACACCAAGCAAGGCTCGGACAGCTTTTCATCTTCAGTCCGACTCCATGAATGACCCCCGACAAGTCACTTAGCCTCCTTGTTCTCGGCTTTCATTTTCTGCTGAGAGGAGCAAAAAGGCAGAAATTGATTGTGCTGTCAGTCGCTGGCGCTAACTTCATCTGCACCGTCCCGCCAATGGCGAATTTCTGACAGCGTCCTGCAGTACCTTTTAACCCTTTGGTGGGAATAAAGCACTGCACTGCTGCAAAAGGAACTGCAGTAATAACAGCAATTACATCTTCTTACATGATCACTCAGTTTTTGTTGATGACCTGCTCTGGGCAGATTTACAGATGTGCCATTCTCTTTCCTTTTCTTAATGTATTGCTGTAACTCAGGGGTGTCCAACTCCAATCCTGGAGGGCCGCAGTGGCTGCAGGTTTTCATTCTAACCCTTTTCCTAATCAGTGACCAGTTTTCACTGCTAATTAACTTCTTTTCCCTTCATTTTAATAGCCCTGTTTTTAAGGACTCAGTACTCTGAATTAATTCTTTTCTTCATTAAATGACAGCCAAACAGAAATGAGATGTGAAACGAGCCAACAGATGACCAGCTAAACTGGGATTTCAAACTCCAACCAATTTCACTCCAACCATTCTCTGAATGAGGAGCTGATTCTTGCTGTTAATTAAACCCATTATTTAATTCCATGGCTTGTTGCTGCTCTCATTCTGCCACAGCAGGCATTTCCAAATTTTATTGATTTTTTGTTTTTTCTAAGAACACCATCAACATGTTTTCGTGACCTGAGAGATCAACCTTACGGAGACCTTCACCTTTCTTTATTTTCAGATATTGTGTGATTGGGAACACATGAGCCAGTCATGCGGTGGCTTGTTTTGTGCCTCATTATTGTCTGGCTGTTAATTAAGGAAAAACAACTAAGGGGTCTGAGTCACGTTAATTAAAACTAACACAAAAGAAGTTCATTAGCAGCAAAAACTGCTCAACTAATGAAGGAGATGGCTAGAATGAAAACCTGCAGCCACTACGGCCCTCCAGGACCGGAGTTCGACACCCGTGCTCTAACTGGACTCCCTTGGTGATCTTGTCTCCATCTCCTGACTTGTGCTTTTCAGTCGCCTTTGGTTGCTTGGTGTGTTCTTTTGTCTTCATTGTGTAGTTTAGGCCACCAGACTGACTCAACAAAAGGTGGACCTTCCACACACAGGAGCATTTCTACTTCAATCAATGGAAACTCCAGTCAGATGTTCTCTATTGAAGTTCAGTCATCCTTCACCTATCGTGGGGGTTACGTCCCTGAGCCCCCTGCGATAGGTGAAAATCTGTGAAGTAGCAACCTTATACAGTGGTGTGAAAAACTATTTGCCCCCTTCCTGATTTCTTATTCTTTTGCATGTTTGTCACACAAAATGTTTCTGATCATCAAACACATTTAACCATTAGTCAAATATAACACAAGTAAACACAAAATGCAGTTTTTAAATGATGGTTTTTATTATTTAGGGAGAAAAGAAATCCAAACCTACATGGCCCTGTGTGAAAAAGTAATTGCCCCCTTGTTAAAAAATAACCTAACTGTGGTGTATCACACCTGAGTTCAATTTCCGTAGCCACCCCCAGACCTGATTACTGCCACACCTGTTTCAATCAAGAAATCACTTAAATAGGAGCTGCCTGACACAGAGAAGTAGACCAAAAGCACCTCAAAAGCTAGACATCATGCCAAGATCCAAAGAAATTCAGGAACAAATGAGAACAGAAGTAATTGAGATCTATCAGTCTGGTAAAGGTTATAAAGCCATTTCTAAAGCTTTGGGACTCCAGCGAACCACAGTGAGAGCCATTATCCACAAATGGCAAAAACATGGAACAGTGGTGAACCTTCCCAGGAGTGGCCGGCCGACCAAAATTACCCCAAGAGCGCAGAGCCGACCCATCCGAGAGGTCACAAAAGACCCCAGGACAATGTCTAAAGAACTGCAGGCCTCACTTGCCTCAATTAAGGTCAGTGTTCACGACTCCACCATAAGAAAGAGACTGGGCAAAAACGGCCTGCATGGCAGATTTCCAAGACGCAAACCACTGTTAAGCAAAAAGAACATTAGGGCTCGTCTCAATTTTGCTAAGAAACATCTCAATGATTGCCAAGACTTTTGGGAAAATACCTTGTGGACTGATGAGACAAAAGTTGAACTTTTTGGAAGGCAAATGTCCCGTTACATCTGGCGTAAAAGGAACACAGCATTTCAGAAAAAGAACATCATACCAACAGTAAAATATGGTGGTGGTAGTGTGATGGTCTGGGGTTGTTTTGCTGCTTCAGGACCTGGAAGGCTTGCTGTGATAGATGGAACCATGAATTCTACTGTCTACCAAAAATCCTGAAGGAGAATGTCTGGCCATCTGTTCGTCAACTCAAGCTGAAGCGATCTTGGGTGCTGCAACAGGACAATGACCCAAAACACACCAGCAAATCCACCTCTGAATGGCTGAAGAAAAACAAAATGAAGACTTTGGAGTGGCCTAGTCAAAGTCCTGACCTGAATCCAATTGAGATGCTATGGCATGACCTTAAAAAGGCGGTTCATGCTAGAAAACCCTCAAATAAAACTGAATTACAACAATTTTGCAAAGATGAGTGGGCCAAAATTCCTCCAGAGCGCTGTAAAAGACTCATTGCAAGTTATCGCAAACGCTTGATTGCAGTTATTGCTGCTAAGGGTGGCCCAACCAGTTATTAGGTTCAGGGGGCAATTACTTTTTCACACAGGGCCATGTAGGTTTGGATTTTTTTTTCTCCCTAAATAATAAAAACCATCATTTACAAACTGCATTTTGTGTTTACTTGTGTTATATTTGACTAATGGTTAAATGTGTTTGATGATCAGAAACATTTTGTGTGACAAACATGCAAAAGAATAAGAAATCAGGAAGGGGGCAAATAGTTTTTCACACCACTGTATTTATTTTATTTATATATATATTAAGGCTTTATAAACCCTTCCCACACTCTTATAAACCTTACCGCCTTATTATGTCCACTTACAATTCGTTTTGCGCCCTGGTTAAAGGACACTGCGGCTGTAGATCTTATATTCTTTTCCTCCTTTTTTAATAAAACATATCTAAACCTTTTACCTTTTCGGCAATCGTTAGCATCTTCCGTTGGCACTTGGGCACGGCCCCTTAAGCAGTAGCAGGAGCAGATCGTTTTGGAGCCATAACGAAGGGCTTGATTATGCACAAAGATAAACAGTAAAGAGCACAAAAGTTAACTCTTTACACAGCGAAACACGTTGATGCTGAATGAGCGAGACGAGACTTCCTGGTTAACGAATTCGCTGAGCCAATCAACACACAGGAACTTAACTGCGTGCTTTGATTGGGTAGCTTCTCAGCCATCCGCCAATAGCATCCCTTGTATGAAATCTACTGGGCAAACCAACTGAGGAAACATGTACCAGAAGTAAAAAGACCCATTGTCCGCAGAAATCCGCGTTACATATTTATATATGCTTACATATAAAATCCGCGATAGAGTGAAGCCGCGAAAGTCAAAGCGTGATATAGCGAGGGATTACTGTAATTCTGTGACTTCTAAAACCATCTGGCTGTGCCAGTGATGATTTAGGTGTGTCATATTAAAGGGGTGAAAACTTATGTGGTTAATTGTTTTGTGTTTTATATTTGTAAATAATTTAGGCCACTTTACAGAGATCGGTTTTCGGTCTTTATCCGTTGAGCAATGTCAAGAAGGGGTAAATTAAAACCACCATGGTTCAGGGTGGCATAGCAATAAAACATGAAAACGTCCAAGCGGTGAATACTTTTTGTAGGCTCTGTATTATGTTAAAAACATTTTTCATTCTATAATTTCAAACACTTTTCAAATTCAAGTTCTAGCAACAGTTTTTCCAGTGTGGCATAAACATTAAGCTACAATCTCCTGCCACGACATCAGAAGTGTTTATTAAACATTTATCTCAGGGCGCTGCCTTTTCCCATTGCTGAGTAGTGGAGGCCTGGTGTTCAAAGCAGAAGCCAACTCTGAAAGGAGAGGCAGCAGTGCTGACCGTGGTGCCACCCAAGCAGGGCATTTATCCTTTAAAACTGGGTTATATTGTAAAAACTGTTGAATATAAATCAAGGGGTGTTATGTTCAGACTATATAATGCACTAGTGAGACCACATCTGGAGTAGTGTGTGCAGATCAGGTCACCACATTACAAGACATAGCAGCACTCGAAGGTGTGCAGAGGAGAGCAACTTGATGAATCCCAGGCCTGCAGGATGAGTCTGAGTATTAAGCCTGTTTAGTACCATGCAGAGGAAACTGCATAGGAACCTAATTCAGGTCTGAATAATTCTCAAAGGCATTAATAAGGTAGATCCATCAGAATTCTTTCAGCTTAGTGGGTGACTTATATCCTCATGGACGTCAGTAGAAATGAAGGGGAAATGCATTTAGAACTTCCTTATGAAAAAGAGTTGTAGGAATCTGGAACAAACCACAGAGAGATGTAATTGAAGCAGAAGCCTTGATACCCTTTAAGAAGCATTTGGATAAAGTATTAGGACAGCTTAGCTATTAGCTAACTGAACGTGAACGAGACAGATGGATTGAATGGCCTCTTCTTGTTTGTCAAATTTCCAATGTTTTTAAGTCTAATTAAATTAACTTGATGCAGCACTGGTACCTGAGAGTCTACCGTGTCTCCATCCATAAAAAGTCGACCAATCTCCTTGTGGCACTGTTTTGTCAGCGATCTGGCAACTAAACATTTGAGCAAAAATTGGCTAAATGCTCCACCGTCATCCGTATTTCCCTCCAGTTGTTTTTCTTCATAGCTTTCATCTCCCAATGTAAATCCCACATATCCCTCAAAATATGTCGCATCTCAGGCTCACTCATAGTGATCTGATCTAATGTTCTGTCAGCGAACTGGCAGATAAATGTCTGAGTGAAAACCGGGAGATATGCATCAACAAAACAAAACCAAACCAAAAAAAAAAAATGTAAAGCAAGACGAAACCAAAGCCCAATACGAGAGACAGTAATCGTGGCTGGGAGAATAAGAGGATCAAATCTGAAAGTACATGCGAGAAAAGTGCACAAATATAAACTTTGAATATTTCAGAGATTAGGTATCTGCATATTGGATATGGATTTGAACCCCTAGCCGTCCTCAGCACTCCTGACCTCAGAGGCCACACCCCTAGCGACGCTGGAAGCAGACCTAACGACGAAAAACACTGTCGGCCTTTGAACACCCAACATCATACCAAATCATGACTGTGAATGTAAAATTAAACTGGAGGGATGATCTGACTTGCTTCATGGCCACTGGAGCAGCAGAACAGCGGAGTTCACCGGTTTTCATGCATTCTGAAGTTTGTCTTCCTACCAAAAGCTAATCCTCTAATCAGACTTGATGCCTCCTATCACCCCATCTGTTTCTGTCAATGACTGGTAGACATGAAAAACTGTAAAAAGTCAAAGAATGCAAGGATTTAAAAGGATTAAGACAGGAGGGAATTTTGCAGGACCCCTTTTTTCCCCCAAGGCTAAACTGGGTTGTAGTATTGTGTAGAAACCCAAAGCCATTGCGTCTTGGGCACTGGTTATATATCATATTGCTCCCATTCTGATTTCCTGTGAATTAAACAGCTTCATAAAGAGAATTATGATATTCTTTATTTTAAAAGGCACTATATATAATCAAGATTAGCTGAAAAATACTCTGATTGGTGTCTTTTTCATCTTTACTATAGTTATAATAAAACTGCATCCTCGTCATTAGTTTCAGTCTTTTGTTTAATTGAACTTCTGGCCTTGTGATGGTGCTATATAAAATAACTAGCTGTGTAAGCCTGTGCTGTAAAAAGCCCGGGGTCCTAGAAACTATTAAAATTGTCAGAGAAAAAACTGAAATGTAGAGATGTCAGGTGATTGAAAGGAACTACTCTGGGCGTCTCTCTCATAGGAGGATTTGTTTTGCCGACATGCTTGCATCGCTTGTGCATTAGCGGCAGGAGGAAAAGTAAAAGGGATACCGTTTTGCTGATGTTAGTGGCTAAGTGACTTTGTCTTTCTTCGGATGTTTCTTTTTGCTGAAGTGCTGGCCTCACTTGTGTTATTAGTGGCTAAGCGAGTTTTCTGTTTCCTCGGAGGCGGAGCCCTTACCTCGACTCCACCTCTCACTTCCGGGCCGGACAGACCCACACACTTCCATGCATAGACGTTTATATACAAGAAGATTGATTAATGAACAGCAGTAATTCATGTGAAGATTAAATAAAAGATATTCTCCACTTAATTCATTCACTTTCTGCCAATTTCTGTACACGGTCATGGGTGACTGCAGCTTGCTCCTACAATACTGGGAGCTGGGCATGGACCACCAAAGACAGGATGCCAGTCCTTCCCGGACCAGACACACACCGGGGCTGCCAATTCACCTAAACTGCAGACTTCCTTAAAGGGCCAGCCAGAAGCCTACACAGGTACAAGGACGATGTGTAAACTCCACACAGATAATCCCCTGTAGATCAATTATGAATATTTCGATAATTGTTTGTAAGTTGTCATGCAAGATATCTAAAAGAAAGAAATGTCTTTCTGAACGTAAGCTATTGTAATTTCCTACCCCCAGAGTTTTAGTAATGTGTTTACCGATGAGAATTTCTTGCTCTGGCCATCTGTGACAGGGAGAAGGAGAACTGACCAGAGATGGCCAGGTTACGACTTAATTACCTGTATATCCTTTCTTTCTTGTTTGTTGTAAACTACATTTGTGCATCCATTGAAATTGGAGAAAATGCAAAGCATTGGATAGTCGGGGGGGGGGGGGGGGGGGGGGTTAAGCCTGGGCTGGTGAGTCAGGGGCTACAGATTGACAGTAAGTGGAGATTGCAGACCCTCCCTCTGCTGTTTAACATCTTGAAGAGATGCCATATCTCAGTCTTTCTGTGTTTCATCCCTGTCATGTTCTGTGTACTGGCACCGATTCACATGCTCTCAAACTCTGGGCAATCGATGGTAGAGGAAACAGACACAAAACAAATGTCTGTCAAAAAATATGGGGTCTCAGTCAAAGGTGAAGCAGACAATTATATGGGAGCTAAGAGTTTAACTGCCGTCGGGTTAATATTGTGGTAGTGTGGCTTTGAAGGCTTTGGTATCACCTGCTGGATGGCACAGGAGTGTGTGGGAGGTCTGTCACAACCATTGCAGTGGTTTGGTACACTATGAAGCAGTTCGCCGGTCTCTTCTCTACTGTCCATCTGCAGGAATTAGTGTGGATTCAGAGAGAAACTTTAATAGTCTTCACTCTACTCAAAAAGTCCGTAAATGACCCTAAGACTGTTAATAAATGAATGGATGAATTCTTGAAAGTATCCTGAGAAGAACTCTGCATGTATGTGTCCACCACCCCGGGCCAAGAAGCCTCTTTGCAAGCATGTCTCATACCTTAGGGAAATGGCATAAACAGGAACTTTGACTTGAATCAGAATAAAAGATCAAAAACCAGAGTTTAGGTGATCTAGTAGCTGTGATGACACACAGAAGGGTTTCTCTCTCCAGATTTTTGAATTTAGATCACAGGATTTTGTTTCCATGACACTAACACAGGAGCTATGTATGTTTAATGCTTACCTTACAATAATTGTACTAATTAAGCCTTTTGCTTATTTATCTTCAGCTGCTTAAAAAAAGCATGAAACCTTCAAGGCTGGTCCTTCAGACTGATTGTTTATTTCTGAAAAATGAAAAATGAGAAACAAAAAATGCACACCGGTCCTTTTTCAATGCAGTAAGTTAAGACACCCGACTGAGGAGCCACGATATTAATTTTCTAATAGTAATGAATTAGTGTCTTGTGCAGTTAGAGATATTTAGCTTTGACTTATTGAATAATGACGCACCTCGGCCGCCGCTATTTAAATGATGAGAAACAGCTGGAAATTGGGCTCTGCATGGAATTTTGATGCTCGGCTAATTCAGGAGGTGGTTGTGCTCAGAAGTGAAAGGCCTCACATTTAGTATTATGACAGAACAATTTTCTCTTTTAAATAAGGCTGGTTTGCTCCCTGTAGAGTAGGTAGACAATCAAGAATTATGGGTGAGCTTGTGGCTTTTTGTGTTTTGTCAGGTCATTTCAGGTTTATAACCGTGGATGAGTCAACCAATCAACCTTCTGTCCATTTTTATGAACCCACTTTTTTCCATTGCTGCATCTCAGGAATGTTAGATGTGAGGTATAAATCAGCTAGGGATGATGCGCCAGTCCATCACAGGGCCACAGGAACAAGGGGCTCAGCAGGCCAAGCTGGGTAGGCCCAAATCGTGGCTGTCAAACGTCTCCTCTTGTTTTCATTTTCTTCACAGAGTTCTGAAGCAGAACAGCCAGTTAGAGAGGCCTCCTGTTCTTATGTGCCTTCCGTATTTTGTTAAAGTTATTATTACCTGCCCAGTACATGTAGTAGAATTTAATCTGTGTGTGATATCATTTCCTCCTGTGGTGGGTTGGCACCCTGCCCAGGATTGGTTCCTGCCTTGTGCCCTGTGTTGGCTGGGATTGGCTCCAGCAGACCCCCTTGACCCTGTGTTCGGATTCAGCGGGTTGGAAAATGGATGGATGGATGGATGGATGTCATTTCCATTCGGAAATACTTTTTCAAGACCCACTATTTCCATTATACAGTGCCAATAAAAAGTATTCACCCCTTTAAAAGTGTTCACATTTTATTGTTATACAACATTGAATCATAGTGGATTTAATTTGGCTTTTTTGAAACTCATCGACAGAAAAAGACTCTTTGACATTAAAGTGCAGATCTCTACAAAGTGATCGAAATTAATGAGAAATGTAAAACTCAAAATGAGAGATCACACAAGTATTCTCTATGACAGCGGTTCTCAAACTGTGGGGCGCGCTCCGAAGTAACAAAAAAGGGGGCACGAATGTTGCCATATGTGGCGTAATTTAGCTATTTGTAGGAAAATTTTAAACTTGTAACGGTGTATCGGCAGCAAAAAATATAGGAATAAATTTTATTAGGGTTTCAAAAAAACGTTAGGGGGTTGCGATTAATACTGTTATGAAAACTCGGGTCGCAAATACTTAAAGGTTGAGAAACGCTGCTCTATGACATCCCTAAATTATCTCCGGTGCAGCTAATTGGATTAAGAAGTGACAGAATTAGTTCAATGGAGATCACCAAACTATAATCAAGATGTCCAGCCCCTTCAAGTCCATATTTAGTAGATGCACCTTTGGCAGCCATGATAGCCTTGAGTCTATGTGCTCAAGTTTCTACCAGCTTTGCACATCTGGATGCTGCACGTTTCTCCATTCTTCTCCGGCTCTGCCAGGTTGTATGGAGATCCTGAGTGAGCAGCCTATTTCAAGTTCAGTCACAACATCTCAGTTAGATTGTCCACTCGGGACATTAACAGTGCTGTTTTGAAGTCATTCCTGTGTAGTTTTGTCTTTATTCTTTGGGTCACTGTCTTTGCTGCTAAACAAATCTTCACCAAGGTGCAGGTTTGTCGCAGACTGCAGGATTTCCTTGTATTTTGCTACATTGATTTTAGCCTCACAAGCTGCCCAGAGTGGTGTGATGTCATTCAGGGCCCCAGCATAAAGATTTCTGGAGCATCTCGTATTAGTATTCTCTATTTATTTTTACCTTGCTGTTTTCTCAGACTGACTCTGTGGTTTCTCAAAATTAAATTTTTTTTTCTGGCATTAGACTTTACTTTTTAGGTTACTGTTCTGATTTTTGATGATTGGTCTGGAGTTTTTTTGGTATTCATGTCTGTTCTTCTTTGACCACATCGTTTTCTCCCGATCCCATTCTCAAAAGTTCACTGTGTCACCTTGAGTCAGTACATCAAGAACTTTTTATAAGTTTTTATAAGTAATTATTAAATAACTTTATTTTCGGCTTTGTCTAGTAGTTTGGCTACCCATCAGTTGTCTCACTGTCTTCTCACTTATGACCCACCCTGTATTTTTGTTTTTGTCCCTCTGACCTTTGTCAGTTGTTTAATTACACGCCCAGCTTTGTACCCATGAGTGCCTGTCTATCCTGGTCCTGACTCATTACACATACTCGTGGTGGTCAGGTCTCCACCACCCTCCATCTTAGAGTCAGCTCTTTCTAGCTAATTCTCAAAATGACCTGTCCTCGATCAGTTGTCCATTTACTGCCCAGTTCTCTAAGCTGTGCCATCTTTGCAGCCATTGAAACAGGCCCCCCTCCCACACTAGCCCAGTTCCCTTCACTTCTTCGCCTTTTTATAATTCTCCCTGTGTGGAAGGTCAAAGGCTTTCAGAAAAAAAACCTCACACAAGCTTCCTTTTAACACAGGTTTTCCTTTCTTGTGTCCTTTAATCTTGAGGCTGCTAACAATGTCTTTTCTAAATAAGGATGTTCCTAGAAATGCTGACCGATTTTCACTAGTGTTTTATTTAATGGGTAGCAGCGAACAGGATAAGAAGGGCTGGTGTGGTACCCTGGCATGAAGGTACTGTAGTGATGGAAGGGAGAACTTCAAAGAGTGAAAGTAGGACAGCTTACTAAATAATGTAGACTAATTAAAACAGTTCTTAAAGGAGGCGCTTTGCTTAAGTGTCTGTGCTCAGAGTCGTTCTTTTGTCATTTAATGATGAGCATACATGGCACTGTGTGGCAGGTAAGGAAAATCCCAACCGGGAAGAGCAGCTAGCATATTCCTTAAGATCGGATATTTTCCTCTCCATGTGTCCATCCCTGCCTTTTACAGCATCATGTTTGATTTTGAAATGTGAGAGATTCGCATGAAAGGCACTACAGAAGATGTAGATGTAAGTCTGCCTAGTATGGGGACTTGGCACTTGGAAACCAAAACAATTTCAATCTGTCACTTCAGTTCATTTCTAATGTGGCTTTTGTTGGTGTTTGTAGTGCTGCTAAAGCATCAAAAGTTCTAATAGAGTCAAACATGTATTGCAAAATAAGTGAATGATAGGGCTATCATCCCACACCCAAACATAAGCAACAAGAGAGGGTTTATTGTAAGAAAATAATGATAAAAACAGAAGGGTGCAATGTATTGGCGACAATAGACATGAGCTCAACAACAGAAAAGAACACAGCAAACCCCTACAGCAGCTACTGGCATTGCTGCATTGAATCCGCCTTTGTCTGGTGGGCAGGGGGGCTGCCTACTTGCCTACATATCGAAAACTCTTTGGATCACGTCTCCTCCTGCTCACTCTGTCGTTCCTCTCTGTGTATCCTGGCCTTTTTATCTCCTTCCAGCCAAGTTGTTGCCTCTACCTCTCCTTCTGACTCCACACTATTATGGACAAGATAGACAATGATGTGACCTCAGGTGAATCTTTGAGTAAACAGGACTGGGAAATGACAAGAAGCACAAGCTAGAACCAGCCTGGTTGTGAGGGACAAGCACCATATTGAAAAATCAAAACGTAAATTGAACATACCTGTTAAATGCTCAAAATCACAGGCAAGAATAGAGATCAAAAATCAAAATCAAAAGTTTCTTAATGCTGTGATTGGTTACTTCAATTTTTTCTTTACGTTGTATGTGACCTTTGGGAAGTCAATAGTACACAGTCATCAAAATGAAAATTTAAAATCTTGTAGTCAAAACGTTGCAACGGCCGACTCACTCTCCCAAACTGGCAGCTGCACCACCAAGAAACCGTGGCTTGGCAAGATGAAGACCTTAGACCCGACAAGCCATACTTCCTCCAAATAAACTTCCCCCAATCGACGATCAAAAATAAGCCAAATAACAAACAGTAGGTAAAATAATAGAGTATATATTGATAACGAAAGAAATAAACTCCAAACAATATTATATACATATATCTTAATACATAATTCGCCAGTCTCCTCACTCACTCACTCACTCACTCACTCACTCACTCACTCACTCACTCACTCACTTACTCACTCACCCACGTCTGTCCGAAGCCGAATGCGCAGTCGCCTTCTGCACACGTCGCCTTCTGCGCATGTCCGAAGCCGAAAGCGCAGTCGCCTTCTGCACAGCTGCCCGAAAAACCTTACGAGACCGACATCGCGGCAGGCAGCGGATTTACGGCCGCGAAAATTCAAAGAGAAAGGCGACTTCGATTAAAGCTCTAGAGGCCTGAAAGGCGATTTCGACTACAGCTTGAGGCCTAATTACGCATTCATTCAATACACCTATATCAGGTTTGTGGTGCGGAATGTGCAGTCGCCTTCTGCGCACGTCGCCTTCTGCGCATGTCCAAAGCCGAAAGCGCAGTCGCCTTCTGCGCAGCTGCCCGAAAAACCTTACGAGACCGACATTGCGGCAGGCGGCGGATTTACGGCCGCGAAAATTCAAAGAGAAAGGCGACTACGGCCGCGAAAATTCAAAGAGAAAGGCGACTTCGATTAAAGCTCTAGAGGCCTGAAAGGCGATTTCGACTACAGCTCGAGGCCTAATTACGCATTCATTCAATACAGTAATCCCTCCTCCATCACGGGGGTTGCGTTCCAGAGCCACCCGCGAAATAAAAAAATCCGCGAAGTAGAAACCATATGTTTAGATGGTTATTTTTATATTGTCATGCTTGGGTCACAGATTTGCGCAGAAACACAGGAGGATGTAGAGAGACAGGAATGTTATTCAAACACTGCAAACAAACATTTGTCTCTTTTTCAAAAGTTTAAACTGTGCTCCATGACAAGACAGATATGACAGTTCTGTCTCACAATTAAAAGAATGCAAACATATCTTCCTCTTCAAAGGAGTGCGCATCAGGAGCACAGAATGTCAGAAAGACAGAGGAAAGCAAACAAATCAATAGGGCTGTTTGGCTTTTAAGTATGCGAAGCACCGCCGGTACAAAGCTGTTGAAGGCGGCAGCTCACACCCCCTCCATCAGGAGCAGGGAGAGAGAGAGAGAGAGAGAGAGAGAGAGAGAGAGAGAGAGAGAGAGAGAGAGAGAGAGAGAGAGAGAGAGAGAGACAGAGAAAAACAAACAGTGAAAAATCAATACGTGCCCTTCGAGCTTTTAAGTATGCGAAGCACCGTGCAGCATGTCGCTTCAAGAAGCAGCTGCACAGAAGATAGCAACGTGAAGATAATCTTTCAGCATTTTTAGACGAGCGTCCGTATCGTCTAGGTGTGCGAACAGCTCACACCCCCTACGTCAGGATCAGAGAAAGTCAGCGCAAGAGAGAGAGAGAGAGAAAAGTAAGTTGGGTAGCTTCTCAGCCATCTGCCAATAGCGTCCCTTGTATGAAATCAACTGGGCAAACCAACTGAGGAAGCAGGTACCAGAAATTAAAAGACCCATTGTCCTCAGAAATCCGCGAACCAGCAAAAAATCCGCAATATATATTTAAATATGCTTACATATAAAATCCGCGATAGAGTGAAGCCGCAAAAGGCGAAGCGCGATATAGCGAGGGATCACTGTACACCTATATCAGGTTTGTGGTGCTTATACTTATTATATATTATACTATTCCACTTGTGCCCGTTTCATCTTACGTTGTCGAAACAGGCTCTTTGTCTAGTAAAGAAATAATTTGGTGTCACCAGATAAGCTAAACTGTGCGTTCCTGGGAAAGTAAACCACAGTACCCGACGTGATAGCTTCACAGGTATGAGGAGAACATGTAGGCTGGGATGTGAAATCCAAAATCAGGGAAGGCACTGGGCTAACCACTGCATACACATGCCACTTCTCTATACACAAAGTAATTTGAATTTTTTTTACATTTTATTGTGTGTGTCATCACTTTTTATTGTCACTTTACTAATGAGGGTCACAGTGGCGGTAAGCTGAGTTGGGTTGACCAGGCCAGGCTATTCCTAGAATGCTAGAATGCTCTCTGCACCCCATCCATAGATGGTTCTGCCTTCTACACAAAGCTGCAGACTTAGACCAGGTTTATACTTCATGTGACGCAACGCATGCTCCAGCGGACGCTACTTCTACGCAAGCGTTGTACTGTTTATACTTGCGCGCGTACTTTACATAAATCTGGTAGATTCTACCAGTTGGCAATGCGAGATAGCATCACGGTAAGAACAGGTTCAGCTTCACTGTGTTGTGAATTGCCTGAAAAATCCATTAATCCATGGATGTGCCCATTCCAGCAAGCTTCGGGCACAAGGCAGAAACAATCAGCTCATTGCAAGGTGAATACACGCATACATACACTAGCGTCATTTTTGGGTCACCAGGGGCCTCATGTATAAACGGTGCGTACGCACAGAAATGTTGCGTACGAACCTTTCCACGCTCAAATCGCGATGTATAAAACCTAAACTTGGCGTAAAGCCACGCACATTTCCACGGTAACTCATACCTTGGCGTACGCAATTTATCCGCCCGGTTTTGTAGACTGGAGGCACCCAGTGTCAAAGCAGTGCTACTGTTCCTGTGTGATCACCCTTTCTTTCTTAAATCCACATTCCTGGCGCGGCTTTATAAATACACTAAAATTAACTGCATACTGTTTATTAGTGTAATGCATCTGATTGTAATTAACCTGTAGCAATATAATGGTCCAGGGAATAGCCATAGTATTCCAAATACCATAACTGCTTTAGCGTTGTAACTCTCACTGCATCTTCTTTCAGCTGATCCCGTTAAGGGTTGCCACAGCAGATCATCTTTTTCCACATTACTCTCACTGCACCACTCGGAGTATTTATATCACTGTATCTGAGTGGGGAATCACAGCAGCAGCTGATCGGAAAGAGAATTATCGGTACATAGCATGAAGCAGATGCTGCCTGAGCCACAGCAAACGCTTTAGTCCCTGTACGGACTTCGCGGTTTAGAAACAGTTTCATCCCAAGAACTCTAAACGCACTAAATCAGTCCATCAAGTGCTCCTTGTAGAACTGTTTGGACATATAAGTACAATTACCCCACTGTAAACTTGCACTACAGTTATAATATTGCACAACCTGCGCAACTTTATAAAGCGCGTATTTACATGTGATGACGGTATTCATTTCTAAGACGAAATGCAGCAAAACATGTTGATTATATTATACAGATAAAACTTTAACTTCATTTAAATAATCTGTATTGTTAATAATTAAACATGTGAGGACACGGTGCCGCAGCGCTAGCTAGTTCAGTAATTGTTCCTGCCTTGCGCTATATTCTTGCTGGTGCTGACGCGACACTGGAAAGATAGACGGACATAATAATTAAACACGTACTACTAAGATATTTCAATGTTCCTTAAAAGTTTTGAAGAATCGAAGTTCTAAGCTTACAGATGGCTTCACGTCTATTACATAGCTTATTTTGTGGCGATTGACTTTTTGGAGAAAGTAAGGACAGGAATTGGAGGTTAGTACGTTTGAAAGAGACAGTACTGCTGTGATAAATTATTTCATTGAAGGTCGCACATGGCGCAGCAAGCCTCTTGCGTGAGACATGAACAAGCACTGCGCCACCGTGTTCCCATGTTTAATAACATGCTTTCATTCCTATCATCATGAAAAAGATCTCACGTATACATGTCAGTATTTTAATTATTCAGAGAGCTGCAATATCACTAATGTAATGGATTATGTGTCCTGTCGGAGAAAGAGAGAGCCCGTTTAAAAAGCAGGTAGCGATTCACACACATAGAGCACATAGAAGATCAAATACAGAACAAAGCATTTAACATGCCACTTTAGTTACAATGGGATTTGAGAAACTAGTAAATTAAACGATTTTAAGATGAAGTTTATGATGTTCTACTTTAATGGCAAAATAAACTACGTGATTAAAGTGGAAATTTCGAGATTAAAGTTGACATTTCGTGGTTTTTTCCCTACTGTGTGCCTTTTTTTTGTCTGTACCCTAATAAGCTTTCATATGACACTCAGACGGTGGGCTACGACTCGCTTTTTCATGGCGACGTTGATATGTGATTTCTTTTTTATTTCGGGCACTGTGCGACTTTGTGAAGTTGAGCCTTCAAGTTTCTCTGACACTCTGTCACTCGATCAGCTTCCTTTTGTTGATTATACCACTGTTTAAACCAACAAATAGTACGTTTTTCCTTTGCCTCCACTTGGTATTCGCTGAAATTCTTATATTTTCTCCCGTGCTTTTCCCATTGTCTTTTCACAGAAGGCTATTTATATTGATTTGCATATTCAAAGAGGCGTAATTCTAGGAGGAGTTGGGGCAGGACAGAAGGCGCGTGCACGTGCGTTACTTTTCATGCAAATCGGGATTTATCTAGTGGAAGAACATGAAAGTATGCGTGCGCACAGATTCCTGCATCTGGATTTTTCTGTGCGTACGCACAATCCCGCTTTTGTTCTTACGCCATGTTATAGTGTGAGTTCTACGCACGGCGTTATACATGAGGCCCCAGATCCCCAGACCTTCATGTCTTTGGAAGGAAACAGGAGTACACTGTGGAAACCCACCAGGAAAGCACGCAAAGTCTAGGCAGGGAACACAAGGGACATGACTCCCTGCGAGGTAGACCGTGCCGCTACAAAATGTGTAATTATTATCAGTATTCATTATTTAAGTGAAGTTAATGACTTATCTGTGAAATGTAACATACATTAATGCATTTCATCATGAAAGTGATATCAGGTATAAATCTAAGGATTCTAAATGTGCAGAGAGCTGGAATATCATAAATGTAATGTGTTCTGTGTGTGGCGATTGCTGCTGTCAGATCAGGAGGAAGCCCCAGCAGCAGGTAGCGATTAACAACTGGGACGGTTTTAAGATGATGTTTACGATGGTCTACTTTCATGATAAAGTAAACTGCGAGGTTAAAGTGGACATTTTTAAAGTGGACATTAAATTTCCACTTTAATCACAAATCAGACCTTTTCACTGTGCCCTTAATGTTTTTCTCAGTGGCTCAAATATGCTGCCCTACATTCTGATGGTACAAAAAAAAAAAAAAAAAAAGACGCCACAGAATATGGTATGTGAGACTTTTAAAATGTATCGTGTCATTGCGATGAGGAATATGCAACGCTTGAATATCAAAGCACCACGAATGCATTTGTATGTCAGCATTTTGCTTCACCACATCGAACCATTCATCAATCATCGAAGCGCACACATCGATCCCAGAGGATCCGCATAGCGGCTTTCTGTTACATGTAGATAGTAAACAGAAACTCTGACGTCACATTCTGACATTTATCACACTGTACCCCCCGACTTTTTGCTGGTACTGCAACTCGAGCACACGTCGTGTTAATTTCTGAGGACCTGCTCAGGGGACGCGCCAAATGAACACTGGTGACGCGCGGCAGCCATGATGCGTGCGCGTACGCGTTCTGAGTGTGAATATAAACGAGCCCATAGACTCTTGGCCTCTATGATCCTGAAGAGGACTATGGGGGATCAGTAATGGATGGGCATACAGAACACTTGTAGGCACAGATCCTCAGTCACATCCCTTATGGAGGCCACCAAAGCAACACAGGGTGAACAGTCTAGTGCTCCTCTTCCCTACCACCTGCACGGAGAGCCCTATTTATACTAACATCTTGGCAAAATGGTCTACAGTGTGTCGGCAATGTTTATTTATGATTGGGCCCTAAGTAATATCTTAATTCAATCTCGCACTCTCTGCTTGCTGCATATTTGCTCAGGTTATTGCTTTTTTTTCTGCTGTAGTCAAGCTTAAAGGTTAATCATATCAGCCTCAAATCAATTTGCCTGTCTATAAGCGATTGTGTAAAGAAAAATAAAGTAGGCAGCCTCATTTAAAAAGCTGCCAGCACCTCCCCTTTCCCCATTTGCCTTTTTATGATTACGTTTTACATTTTCTGCCAGGCAAAATGGTACAGTATATATGTATATATATATGAAGAAGTAAGAGCAGGATGTCACATAGCAGCATAGGGTCATAAAGCCATGGCCACTTCAAATATTTTCTATACATGTGCAAACATGTATTAATATAGCATATAAGTAAAGATGGTCCAGGACCCAGTAGTGCCGTCTTCATGATGCTTTCTTCATAGATTGTGAATGCACCCATAAATGAACTGTCAGCCTGATAATTAATTGCAAGAGATGGCAGCAGCTCTGGATGGTTGGACATGCTCTTGGTAATCGTTTCCTGAGAGTTGTGCACACTTAGATGAATAACCCACCTATACTTGTCACACTGGGCTTGACACATGAAGGGGAAATTTGATTGGCACTACAGGGGAACAAAAAAAAGAAAGGCGAAGCATAATATTCTGTTTTTGTGCACTTAAGAGAATCCAGTTAGTGGCTGGAAACCTACCACATGGGATATACAGTAGAGAGCCATAATGAAATCTGCCTTTTAAACACTTACCAAAATAACAAGTGAGATAAATAAGCTTCTGGAAAGCACAGACGTACAGGTGCAGAATGACACAGAGGTTTATTAAGCATCCATCCATTCATTGTAAAAGTCTCTGAATCCACTTGACAGCCATGGAGGCTGAAGTTCTACCTTGTAGCAGCTTCATCGTATAGAGTTTAAAATAAGAATTAATCAGTTTTAATCTCCTTTGGCAGATTTCATGTTATAGTTCTTCCCAGACTTATATTCAACCATGCTAATAAATTTAAAACAATAAAGAAATACTAATAGGTGGCAGCTTTGCTTGTGTTCCTTGTGTGATGGCCACTTTGTAACTGGTAATTCTTGCAGTCCAAAAGTTCTCAATTGTACATTCAGCTTCAAGTCCATAGCCAGTACTCACCCTAAACTGGACATCTGGACACATGTGGACATTCAAATGTGAAAATGGCAGCTAGCTTGAAGGAACGATGTGGAAAACCTCAGCATCGAGGGAAAAGTGGCAATGAGAAGACTTACAGAGTATTTTGAAATTAATATGGAGGGACAAGCTACTGTACGTTAGGCTGGATGGAATGTTCTCGTCACCATTGTTGTTAGGTTTGTATGTTCACTCGCTTCCTCATTCACCAGTCCCCTACCTGATGTTTCATGGCCAGATTACAAAACTAAAATAATGTGTGCCATCTGATGAAACTGAACATCTAAAATGCGACAGGCTGATTTAATTGTGGCCAAGCTGAACGCTTTACATTCATGTGGATTATGATTTGTCGAGCAGCTAAAAGGCAGGTGAAAAGTGACAGGTGACACTGTGATGCTCACTGAAGTGACAAGTGCTGCCTGTTGGATTAAACTGGTAACTGCCAGAGCCGGACTGACGTTTACAATCAGCGGGGGCTTTCCCGGTGGCCTGCTGCCTGGCCTCACATTCAGAGCAACCAGTGAAATAAACTAATGGTGAAATTATATAATGTGATTATACTGGAAAACGAGCAGGCGTTATTGCTGCACTAATCCTGTCGGTTTAACGTTGGAGTTCTGCTTGGATGGTTTCTTGTTTTTGTTCAAGTCTTTATGTGCGTCTCACGCTCTGACAGTTAAACAGGAGCGCTATGATGAGAGGTGCGTACGTCTGGAGCTTTTGTGATTAAAGTTATATATGAAGATTGTTTAAAAGTTTAAAATATACTTTGTATTTGGATATTGTATGGGTTTTGGTATTTGTTACTGGGTATTTATTTTGTTTTATTTTTGTTTCAAATTGTAATGAAGTGTAGCATATGGTCACATTGTTAATGTTTTTTTTCCCTCAGAGTGACTGAATAGGCCACACGAAATATTTAATTTTATTTTTTTATTAATGAAACACGTATGGGAGTAGAATAATTTATGTTTTCAAATGTACCTGTTGTTCTTTATTTCATAATAGCTTTTAAATGAAAATTTCTTGTTTTTACTTTATTTTAATATTTTTAAAGTGTGACTCTCGCACTCTGACAGTCATACCTTAGCGCTATAATGAAAGAGTGACTGAATAGGCTACATGACATGTTTCATAGTTTTTTGTTTACTAAGTGCGTTCTTTAAAAAATGTTTGACAGAATTCTGTGGCACTGAGCCATTTTTTTAAGTATTTTGTCTATTGAACAAATTCAAAGTGGTCTTTTTTGACCAACACTTCAAACTTTGTGGACGAGTATTCAGCATTACCATCCAGACACGGAGAGCGGCTCGGCTGTGCTGATTCCAGACTCCCAGTTGAAACTGCACACATAATCTCTGCACTGGGGATTCTACTGACAACTACGTTTTGTGGTTCAGTGCTTTTTGCACATTTGTTTTGATATAAATATTATAGAACTACATGGTTTATTTATTTATGAAGTGTTGTTCCACACTTTATCAGAGGTTGTCTCGAGACTAATATTTAAGCATGAAATGGATGTGTAAAAACTGAATCTACTGTCTCCTCATTCATAAAACCTTCCAAGACAAAATGGTGCTTGTTGATTTTTTGAGTCTGTGCCTGTACAAGAAAACTGATGTGTGTTGTGTGGCCTGGCCTGGGTTAGACTTGGGATTCCTGGCCTGAATCAGCTTCCCACTCCGGCCCTGGTAACTGCAATGCTGTCTTTATAAGGAACAATCTTTTTTGCTGTTTGTTAACACTGTTGGGGTGCCTAGTACTATGAAACTGAGTGCATAGTGTTAGAGGAAATACTCTGTAAATAAAAAGTAGTTGTGAAACACCGTGAAACATTGTGAATTCACGATGGAAGTCCATTATTACATTAAGCCTGATGGAGCCTGCCATGTGCACTGCGACAAGACAGATTAAAACTACAAAGCAATGGCCTTAAATAAATTAGATTCATTTGCATAACATAGTCAAGAAGCTTTTCAGTTTCCACCAATCAAAATACAGATAAAAGGTACATCCTTATAATACATTGTGAGGAACGGGCGGCAGCTCAACCTGGCTGGGACGCCCAAAGGAGGGTGGGAAAGATGGGGGAAGACAGATATTTTTGGACACTGCCTCCCCCAAAATGCTAGATGGCAGCTCCCCTGGAGTATAGTGGTACCCCGGATTTCTGCAGGGCATCCTGGGACTTGGAGTTTGGCTTCTCAACTGTTCAGTGTCATGGGTGCCACCAGGGGGAGCTGTCAAAGGACCTGGGGACTCATCCTTTCCCTATAGCCCGGAAGTACGAGATAGTCACGAGGACAGAAGCCCCGAAGTACTTCCGGGCTGAAGAAAAAGCCAGTTCTTCCATGTCAAAGACTATATAAAGGACTGATGGGAACCCAGTAAGCGAGCCAGACTTGGGAGGTAGAAGACAGAGCTTGCTGGGAGGTGTGGAGGAGAGAATAGTGTTAACTTATTGTTTATTTGTATTCTTCTTATTATTGTATTGCCTGTTTAGTGGTGGCTATGGTGCTTAAGGCACTATTCTAAGAAGAAAATTATTAAAAATCTTCTGGGTGCTTTTACTTCATACAATGGGTGACTGAGCCTTTGCAGCCGCTGCTCTGGAATGCCCTACCAGAGAGCCTGAGAACACAGCAGATTGTGGGCTGTTTTAAAAAACAGTTAAAGACTTTTCTATTTAGGAAAGCTGATTAACAAGAATGCCACTAATTATTGTTGTTTTATCTCTGTTTTTATCTTGCTTTGCCTTTGTTTAAACTTTTTTTTATGTAACACTTTGAGATTTACTGCTAATGTAAAGTGCCCTATAAATAAAATGCATTGTTATTTTTATTAATATCATCTATATATATAATTCACTAAGTCCATGGCAAGCAAGATACATGCAAGACCGAGCCTCGCCCTCCAACAATTCACTAAGCAGCCGACCATGGCACACACACTACAGAGACAACAATTCGCGCGAGAGCGAAAGCATTTTCCAAGAATGTTTTCATTAATCAAGAACGAAAGTTGGAGGTTCGAAGAAGATCACATACCGTTGTAGTTCCGACCATAAACAATGCCGACTGGCGATCCGGCGGCGTTATTCCCATGACCTGCCGGTCAGCCATTTCTCCCACTGACATGCCTCCGCATAAAGTCAAACTTAAAATAGGTTCAGTCGTCATGCTCCTCAGAAACCTCATGCCAGCAAGAAGTCTCTGTAATGGCACTAGACTGACTGTTACCAGCTTTCACCGCAATGTACTGGAGTGTAAAACAATCGCAGCTGCTACCTCACAAACTGTCCTTATTCCCAGATTTCCCTGACCCCATCAGATTCAAATTTGCCTTTTACTTTTACACGCAGACAATTTCCTGTTAGATTGGCCTTTGCAATGACAATTAATAAGGCGCAGGGACAAACTTTCAAAAAGATACGCCTGTATCTGCCAAAACCAGTTTTCAGTCACGGACAATTGTATGTTGCTCTCTCCAGAGTTCCATCTTTTCATTCACTCGCAGTCGTATCCTCAAACCCACCCAATTTGGACAACTGTGACTTTCAGGAAGTGTTCACCCATCAATACATAATTATGCGGCGTATGCTACGCTGCGGGTTGGCTAGTTAGTATTAATTTGTGTTTTGAGCGTCTGCCTGTTGGGTTAAAGGGGCAACAGCAACTCCTGGCGTTCACAACATCTATGTCATAAAATTATCTAATGGCCCCAAAATAGTTAAACAGTTTAAAAGTGTTTGGCACACACAAATTTACCTCTAAGGAGAAGCTTCTAATTTATAAATTGTTAAAAATAAGATGTATGTAGTTACAATGATCTCAGTATTCCCTTGGTAACTTGTTCAGGACATGATAGGTAAAGAAAATCTTAAACAGCCACTCAGAACACTCATAGGTTTGTAGTAGTTCTACCGCTGGAAGGACTCCATTTCCCAGCAACCCCTAAGGGGATTGCCCTCATGGATGTCTGAAACAGTCACAGGTGCTGCTGGGGAACAAGAAAGGCCAGCAGGAAACTTGAAAAGGGGTCGGTGAAGCAGCAAGAAAAAGGTCTTCTTTTTTTGTGTATCCTGGGTGTCCCATCCTATGTAACCACTGTAAAGTCATTTGTTCCCTGGAACGTTTCTTGTAAGGATGAATGGACTATCTCGTGCCTGCCAGGCATGTGTATAGTGGTGGATTAGTCGTTGTGCATTTTCAGAGGGAGTGCTCCCGCAAATCATCATCATCATCGTGATCTTTATAACAAACCATTTCATCCGTTTCTGTGATAAGAACATTGTCGTGAGTGTTTACTATTGGGATTGATTGTGGTGTGTAATATTTTTATCGCCAAAGGGGAAGGGGAGGGTTGTCCGATTTTTGTTGTTTATATTTATTTTTACACTTAATATATTTCACACATTTATTTGATTCATGTTGAGCCAAGGCTGGGTGTGTTCCTGGAATCCCCACTGAAAAAATAAATAAATCGCTGTCCTATTGTCGGTGTGAATCTGAGTGGCACCAGACTGCCACAGGTTCTCAAGGATGAACTTTTGGATTTTTAATACTACAACAGATAGAGTGAAAAATGGGTCTACCTCTAAAAAAATTCCCAAACTGGTTTTACCCCAGGCAGCTTGACCCCCAACTCAACAAGTTAACTTCAGTCTATATAGGCCTAAAAGGGGCCCTTGCTTTCACAGTTCACAATATCTTTTTAATTGTCCCAAAATACACCAAAAGCTACACGTCCTTCTAGGCAAAGGAACCATACAATCTCTGGTTAGTAAGGACAAGGCAAACAAAGTATCTTTTAACAAATGCAAAAATTTATTCAGAAAAATCTCAAACGAACAAAAAGGGCAAAAAAATGACAGAAATAAGACAAAAAGAGTAACCCAGAGCAAACAAGTCCCAAAACGCAATCCAAAATTCAAAAACCAAAGGAGAAAAACCAAACCAAAAGAAGAACATAAAAAAAAAAAAAATCCAGTGCTTACAAATGATATGTGATCAATGAAAGTCAGCAAACCACTGGAGCAGCGGCTTCTAACTTCAGAATATAAAGGCAGAGGGCAGTCCTCCAGCAGTGACATCAGGGTGGCCCCGCCTCTTGGGGGTTCCACCCACAAAAGACAATGATTGGACACCACTTTAAAGGGACAGTACACAATTAATGAATAATAAATTAAAACAAACACAGATAACAGGGAAACATGAAAAGCAATTATTCACGGGTAACAAAAACAACTGAAAGAAAGAAAGTAAATACAGGCAAAGGAATAAACCCTTCCTGTAATTTGTTACCTAATAACCTAAGGAATAATACATTTGTTTTGTGGTATTTGGTACACTGTAATAATTCCTGAGGGGAAACTGTCTTTGGAGGACAGCGCACAGGGTCAGCCATTGTACAACACCCCTGGAGCAAATTTCAGGTTAAGGACCTTACTGAAGAGACCAACGGAGTACGGCCACTTATTGGCAGCAATGGGATTTGAACCAGCCACCTTAACTTTATATATCTTGAAATTCTTAAACATAATTAATATAACTCAGGGCCACAGGAATCTGTCCTTAATGGGGGGCAAGTCCAATGTAGGGTCCAAACTCACTCACACCAGGCCAATAAAAGTTAATCTGACTAACACTTCTTAGGGAGGTGGGAAGAATCCTAAGTATCACAAAAAAAATCTATGTGGACATGAGAAGATCGTGAAAGTATCACAAATGCACCAAAATATGTTTATTACATTATACAGATAAAATGTTAACATCATTTAAATAATCTGTATTTTTAATAATTAAACATGTGAGGACACGGTGTCATAGTACTATTGATGATCTGGCACCTTGTTCAGAGATTTTTACTGCCTTGCGCTGTATTCTTGCTGGGGCTGGCATGACACTGGGTGGATAGATGGATCGAATAATTAAACATGTAATACGAAGATATTTCAGTATTCCTTAAAAGTTTTGAAGAATCTGCGTTCTAAGTTTATAGGTGGCTTAACATCTATTACAGAGCTGATTGTGTGGCGATTGGGTACTTGGAGAAAGAAAAGGAAGGACAGGAATTGGGGGTTAGTAAGTTTGAAAAAGACAGAATTGCTGCAATAAATTATTTCATCGAAGGTCGCGCACAGCGCAGCATGCATCTTGCAGGAGGCAAGAATACTCACTGGACGGGGCCCCAGCTCGTCACTATCACTGCGCCACCGTGTTCCCATGTTTAATACATGCTTTAATTCCTATCATCATGAAAATGATATCAAGTATACATCTCAGTATTTAACCCTTTAACCGCCAACTCCCTAAATATTCCCCAAGCCAGGCGAAATCTGAACAATTTTTGTTTTTTTACTTTTTTACATTTTTTTTTACATTTTTTACATTTATTCAAGCAGTATTGACCACTAAATGTTGTGCAAGTTGCCAGTGTATACACAAAATCTATAAATGTAACCTGAATTCTCAGCTAAGCAAAACATCTTGATACCAAACCGTGCCCTTTTCAATGGTAGATACTGTCGAAACTGTAAGCGGCCCTTCCACGACAATAAACTTTCATCAACTGCAACTGACGGTCCTGGCATGTAGGGCAACTGAAATGCTTCAAATAAATGATCAATCAAGGACGTAGCTTGAACAAGTGGTCGCGGGTTTGGATCTTTCTTATCTGGCTCGTTTCTGTTGTCATTCAAATGAAAGAATTTCAGCAGCAAAGAGAATCGGTTACGTGTCATGACAGCTGCAAAAATAGGTGTTGCATACATAGGATCTGTAGACCAGTACATCTCAATATCTGGTTTTCTGATTATTCCCATCAACATCAAAATCCCAATGAATTTTTTCATTTCGTTTTCATCAGTGTCAAACCAAGCACGAACACGGGAATGTGGAGATAAATTGGGATTTTTCTCAATAAACTGTGCTGCATACAGATTTGTCTGATGAACAAAATGTCTGATCAAATCAGGTGACACAAACAGCTCATAAAACTGCTCAGCAGTGTAATTGTTTACATCAACAATAAAGCCACACGTTCCCTCAAACGAATGCAGAAAAGGTAGTTCACCACGGGCAGCAGCCCAGCTGAGATGCTGGGGATACACCCACTCAGCGCCGTCATCTGATGCGTCTTCATTCACAATATCATGCAGCGCACGTTGCTGCTCATCACTGTCACTAAAATCTTCTTCAGAACTGCTACAATCATGATCAGAACTGTCCAAAATCGCCTGCAAAGCCTCACTTGAAGTCAGTTTACGTTTCGCCATATTCACAGCTGTTACATGCGAATCACGTCACATGACCGGCCAAAACAACCACAGACTTGTCGAAATACAACGTAGTAATAATACCCACGCCAAACCGTCAGTTATACTACTTGCCAGGCATTCATATAACACAGGCAAATGTGCCGGATAATTCCGGCAGTATGGCGTTAGCATTAAAACAGCGGTGCCGGATATATCCGGCAGAGGGCGGTGAAGGGGTTAAATTATTCAGAGAGCTGTAAAATCACAAATGTAATGGATTCTGTGTCCTGTCGGAGGAAGAGAAAGCCCATTTAAGAAGCACATAGTAATTCACGTACATAGAGCACATACTGTAGAAGAACACATACAATGCAAAGCATTTAATGTGCTACTTTAGTTACGATGGGATTTGAGAAACTAGTAAATTAAATGATTTTAAGATGAAGTTTATAACGTTCTACTTTAATGACAAAATAAACTACGTGATTAAAGTAGAAATTTTCAGATTAAAGTTAACATTTTGAGCTTTTTTTCCCCACTGTGTGCCTATTTTTTTTCTTTTCTGTGTACCCTAATAAGCTTCCATATGACACTCAGACGGTGGGCTACGACTCGTCTTTTCATGGCGACTCTGATATCTGACAATTTCTTTTTTATTTCGGGCACTGTGTTACTTTGTGAACTTGAGCTTTCGAGTTTCTCTGACACTCTATGTCACTCAATCAACTTCCTTTTGTTGTTTATACCACTGTTTAAACCAAAAAATAGTATGTTTTTCCTTGCCTCCACTTGGTATTCGCTGAAATTCTTTTATTTTCCCCCGTACTTTTGCCATTGTCTTTTCACAGAACGCTGAGCTTAAGGGCTATTTATATTGATTTGTATATTCAAAGAGGCATAATTCTGGGAGGAGTTGGGGAGTGGCGGCAGGCGCATGCGTTACTTTTCATGCAGACCAGGATTTATGGAGCGTAAAAATGTGGAAGTTGGCGTACGCACAGATTTATGCATCTGGATTTTTTTGTGAGTACGCACATTTCCACTTTTGTCTGTATGCCATGTTTTAGTGTGAATTCTATACATGCCATTAAACATGAGGCCCCAGGTCACCTCCTAATCTCT
The DNA here is from genome assembly GCF_900747795.2 of Erpetoichthys calabaricus. Taxonomy (NCBI): domain Eukaryota; kingdom Metazoa; phylum Chordata; class Cladistia; order Polypteriformes; family Polypteridae; genus Erpetoichthys; species Erpetoichthys calabaricus. Next base: position 88,395,821 of record NC_041411.2, on the reverse strand, counting down.
GTTTGCTTAAACTGAGAAGGTTCGGCTTCTTCAGTCTCTCCTCATAGCTCATACCTCTATCTCCTGCAATGTGCCTAGCCATCCTCTAGCCTTGCTATTTCTTTTTTCTAATATGGACACCATAACTGCACACAGTACTCTAGACGAGACCTCACTAGTGTGTTGTAAAGCTTTAGCACAACTTTCCTTGGCTTGTACTCCACACATGAGGGTGCTATATAACCTAACATGTTACTAGCTTTTTTTAACATTTTATTGAATTTATTAAAATAATATAACATTCCATACAAGCAAGTCAAGTTTTACAAAACTAGGTTCGAAAACAAATCAACCCCCACCCATGAGAAAGAGAGCTAGGCCAACAGAGTAAAACTTTAATAGTAGGAAAAATAAGTAAATAAATAAATAAATAGAATAAAAGAAGGGAAGAGAATCCACTTTCTCACTTTAAATGCTTATTCCATGATGTTATTGAATAGATCCTGACAGGTATTGAAAAAGTTTTGTACAGATCCTTTAATTGAGAATTTCATTTTTTCCAGTTTCAAATAATATATAACATCAGTTACCCACTGACTTAAAAGAGGCGAGTTAGGATTCTTCCAGTTGAGCAAGATAAGTCTATGTGCCAATAGTGAAGTAAAGGCAATCACAGTTTGTTTGTCTTTCTCCATTTTAAACCCATCTGGAAGTACACAAAACACAGCTATTAGTTGATTAGGAGGGATTGTGGCACCAAGGCTGTCTGAAAGGCATTTAAAGATTTTGTTCCAAAACATGTAGCCCAGTGAGGCTGGAGCTTGATTGCAATGTTTGTAGGTTGGATCTTACCCTGGAAACATTTTGGACAATTTTTAAGCAAGACAGATGTGCTCAATATATCATTTTATACCAATAAATGTATGGTTTGCGGATGTGGAGCTCAAGTGAATTTTGTGCATTGCTACCTTCCACTCCTTACTCCTGAGATGTTGAGTAAAAGATCCTTTTCCGACTGTATTCTGGGATCTTTGAAAGGGAGAGACTTTAAAAAGTTTTTATACAGTATATTACAGAAATGCTGTCTGAGTCCTCAAGACTGATCAATATTTTTTCTGGAAGAGAAGTAGGTGGGAGGTGAGGAAAATTTGGCAGGTTTTGTTTAACAAAGTTTCAAATTTGGAGTTAGAGAAAGAAATGTGCTGCTGGAAAGTGAAATTTGCAGTGTAATTGTTCATAGAATGCGAAGACGTTGTCTATGTACAGATCTCTATGTGATTTAATCCCGAATGTTTTCCAGACATTAAAATCTGTGTACATTTAAGAGGGTGGAAAAGGTGGTTATCGTTTCAGAGGTTCCACAGATAAAAGCTTCTCTATCTTAAAATACTTCCTACATTGGTTTTATATTCTGAGTGAATGAATCACAATTGAGTTAATATATTGGCGAAGACATGTATTTATTGGGGTACAAAGCAAGGAATTATAAAGAAGTACTGCAGGATTTTATTTCTATTGCAGACCAAGCCTGTGTGTGTTCATCTATTTGTGTCAATGTCCAGGTTTTTATAGCTTGTATATTTGCCACCCAGTAATAAAATCAAAAGTTAGGTAGAGCCTTAGGTCTTTGTAGTGTCGCCCTTTTGATACATGGATGTTTTGAATTCCAAATAAATGAGGTTATGATTGAATCTAACTTCTTAAAAAATTATTTATTGATGATATTGAAATGTTTTGAAATAGAAGAAGCTTAGGAAGGATATTCATCTTGACACTGTTAATTCTTCCAGCTAAGATGAGATGAAGGGTTGACCATCTATGCAAGTCTTGCTTAATTTTTTCCATGCAGACAGTAAAATTTTGTTGATAAAGAGCTTTATGTTTAATTGTGATGTTTACACCTAGGTATTTAAACTGATCTACGATGATAAAAGGGAAGGTGTCCAATCTAATATTGTATGCTTGAGAATTCACTGGGAAGAGCACACTTTTATTCAAATTAATTCTGAGACCAGAAATCTGTTGAAATTCTGTTAGTGCTGTTAGGACTGCAGGCACAGTATTTTGTTGATTTAATATATACAGTACCATATCATCTCCATATATTGAAATTTTCTGTCCTTCTCTGATAAACCCCTTTATTATCACATAAGCATTTCGATAGTGAAGTGCCAGGGGAGTAAATGGCAATTGCAAAAAGTAGTGGTGACAAGGGGCATCCTTGTCTAGTACTATGTTCTAGTTTAAAGTAGTCTGAAATAATGTTAATAAAAACTGAAGCTTTTGGACTGGTATACAGTAGTTTGATCCATGCACAAATGTTCGGGCCAAACCCAAATTTCTCCAACATAGAGAAAAGGTAGTTCCATTCAACCATATCAAATACTTTTTCTCCATCCAACGATAATAATATCTCCAGGGTGTTAGACTTTGTGGTTGAATATATTACATTAAACAGATGTCGAAGATTAGCAGCTAAGTGTCTGCCTTTACTAAATCCAGTTTGGTCTTGTGATATTACCGAAGGAAGCACTTTCTCAGACCTTCTAGCTAGGACTTTGGAGAGTATCTTAATATCATTATTCAGAAGTGAGATTGGTATGTATGATGCACATTGTAATAAGTCCTTATTTTGCTTAGGAAAGACAGTAATTAATGCTTGGTGGAAAGTTTGAGGTAGGATTTTATTGTCTCTAGCTTCAGTAAATGTTGCTAATAAAATGGGAACTAACTTAATTGAGAATTGTTTATAAAATTCGGCAGGGTAGCCATCAGAGCCTGCTGCTTTTCCACTCTGAAGTGAGTTTATAGCATCTAGTTATTCTGATAGTGCCAGAGGTTTATCCAATTCCTCTGCACTCAGAGTATCTAGTTGTGGTATCTGTAATGCATCCAAAAACACATTAGGTTGTTTCTTGTCTTCTTTAAACTGAGTAGAATATAAGGATTTGTAATAGTCTGTAAATCATTTTTATGGTCAATGATTTTGTCTCTGGGGCGGCACGGTGGCGCAGTGGGTAGCGCTGCTGCCTCGCAGTTGGGAGACCTGGGGACCCGGGTTCGCTTCCCGGGTCCTCCCTGCGTGGAGTTTGCATGTTCTCCCCGTGTCTGCGTGGGTTTCCTCCGGGCGCTCCGGTTTCCTCCCACAGTCCAAAGACATGCTGGTTAGGTGGATTGGCGATTCTAAATTGGCCCTAGTGTGTGCTTGGTGTGTGGGTGTGTTTGTGTGTGTCCTGCGGTGGGTTGGCACCCTGCCCAGGATTGGTTCCCTGCCTTGTGCCCTGTGTTGGCTGGGATTGGCTCCAGCAGACCCCCGTGACCCTGTGTTCGGATTCAGCGGGTTGGAAAATGGATGGATGGATGGATTTTGTCTCTGTCTGTGTTGGTAATTGCTGGGATTGCATTGCAAAATTCCTGCTTGTGGATTTGTTGAGCTAAGATCTTATTAGCTTTCTCTTTGTGTTCATAGTAATGATGACTTGATTTAAAAATGAGTTGTTCTGTTTCTTTAGTTGTCAAGAGGTTGAGTTCTGAATGCAGAACCTATTAGCTTTCTTGATTCTGTGCACTGTCTGGATGTAGATACTAACGAATCCACTATGACTTCTAGATCCTTCTCATAAGATGTACTTTCAAATTTCACACTTTCTATTGTGTATTTAAATGTAACATTTCTACTTCCTACATGTTATACTCTACATTTACTTACTTTAAATCTCACCTGCCACAAATCTGCTCAAGCACATATGCTATCCAGGACCCTCTATAGTAAATGAGCTGATTCTGTATTTTCTGCCCTTCCACCATTTATGTATATTGAAAAGTGCATCACTAATCCCTGAAGGACACCCCTTTTAGCACTATAGTATGATTATACCATAGAAAATGACATACAGAATACTTCTAACTGTCCATTTTCTGAACCTGCCTTATTTAATACATATGGCAGCTTGTGTGAGCCTTTACCAGAACTATAAAACGCAATGGAGGAACCCGCCTTGGATCTGCCCCCAGTTCATTGCAACCCATGGTCTCTCTCATTCCATGCCAAGTAACCTTGACATGCATGTCTTAGGGATATGGGAGGAAATGGGAATCCCACATGAAGATGAAGAACGCATGCAAACTCCACATACTGTAGATGGGGTAGGAGAAATTTGAGGTGACAAGTTTTATATGTTGTACAACTGTCCTAGTTCTTTGGAAATAATAAGCCATCTTGCCATTCTTTTAAGAAATTCCTTCCCGGAGAAGCGAACCAAGTGCAAAGGTAGAACCATCCCTGGATATGACGCCAGTCTAGTAGCTTGTTATCCTCAATGCACAATACAACTCATTTAATGTGGCGCACTTGCAGTTGAATATTCTGCGAGATTTTTAAACATGCATGGAACTTTGCTTTCTTCATGTTATGCTGTCCATTTGCTAAGACAGCATTGTCATAAATGTTTCCAAAATTTTGAAGTTGAAAAGAGAATAATTTGCTCAATAATGTTAATTTTTTTTGTCTTCTTAGGAAGATGTGAGGCCACGAGAGCGTCGCTATTCATCCTGCTTGAAAGGAACTACCCGATCCTCAGCCTATGGAGAGACCATTCATAGAGTGCTGACATCCCAAGTGACCACACATACTGAAGACCTGCCCATGAGGCCACCACCTGTCACACTACCCTTAAATGGCGAGGGAGGTCAGCAGTTTCCTTCATATTATTTTGCCGTGTGAGCATCTGATTCTTATTTAGTTGACTACTTTGACTCACTTTTGCATTTTGGGATATTCACTCAGCAAATCGAACACAAGTCATTACATTTCATGACAGAAGACTAACTTTCCTGAGCTGGCAAAAAGGATCAACACACCAGTTAAGGAAAAGAATAAGCTAGCCAGTATGAATTAGGTGGACTCTGTCTTCAGGAAGACATTTCTTCTCCCTTTCTCCTTCTATCAAGCTTACATCCAAAACCGTACTGCACATTCAAGCCGTGGTGCACCAGATAAGAAGCCCATAAATAAAGTCTCAGGAATGTAGCAGAATGATGGGCTAGTTTGCATTAACTCCTGATTGCTGACATGGCACCAAGCACAATGATGATTTTGTCTAGTCCAAAGTCTGTCATTGGTTTTCGTGAGAGGCATTTTTGGAAGAGCATTTTGGATTTATATTAGAAGAATAAATGGATCAACATATTGTCATTCAAAGCCTGTAGTGGTGAAAGAGTCGTGGAACCCAGCTGGTTATGAGGTGGAGAAGATCCATAGCACCCTAAACTCTGGGCTCTAGTCACAATTTTAATCTGTGTTACACCTTGCCATCTCTAATGCCCTGCTGTTGCCCCGTTGGTGTGGACCTTGCAGGAACTTGTTGTACTCTGGGCCTGTTTACCCCCTTGACCCAGTTGTTTTAGAAGTGCCTACTGCCTAAGGTTTTGACTTTTGCTTTTTTTGCTTTTTGTTTTTTAAGGGTTTGTATAAATAGACTGCACTGTGGAGCTGTGCAGGGCTGCCTTAATCATGTTCTTGCTGTGAGGTTGCCACCCCTGCTCTCTGTCACTTTGTGACCACCGTCCTTGTGTCTGCACCTCCCTCCTATTCTTGCCTTATGCCTAAAGGGTCACTCACTAGTGCCCCGCGGCCATGCCAATATCTGTGATGGCTGTGACCAACGCCAAGTCATACTATTGGGAAGTCTTTGCTCCAATGCCCACTCGCCGGGTTTACTGCACCCCCGTCTATGACACAGGGCTCTTGTATGTGGTGGGTGGTTGCAGTGAGACAGGTCTGCCTTTAGATACCACAGAAGTGCTGGACATGGCTTCCCAGACTTGGACCACCCTACCACCGCTGCCTACCCCTCGTGCAGGAGCAGCAGTAGTCCTGGTGGGCAAGCAGCTACATGTGATTGGAGGAATGGATGGCGAACAGAGGCCACTTTCATCAGTTGAGATCTACAACTCAGATGAAGGCAGGTGGGAGAAGAAGGCAAACTTGGGACAGCCCTCCATGGGCATTACAGCATTGGAGACAGGTAAGAACTGGAAGGGCGTAAAGACATACAAATAAGGCTGTATTCCTATATAGTGTCTTTCTGTATAATATAACATGCCATTACACTTTACAACTCCAGAATTACTGTAGAGTGCCATTTGAGCACCTGTTGGACTGCCTTCCTTAGAGTCTGAGTGAGGGTGCGGTGGGGATTGAACTGATATCCTTGAAGTTTACAGTCCATTTTGTTAGCTGCTAGGTCACACTACTTAGAGAGCCTATGGTGTTGCTGTTAAGACTGGACACTTTTCTGATGTATCATTTGGCTTGTGAATTTCTCAGATCTTACCCAGTCTTTCATCCCAATTTTATCTTTTGCATGTTCTGTTGATTGTTATCATAATTTGATTTTAATGTCAGTTATTGTTTGAAAAAGATAAATGTGAACGGTATAGGTTAGCTAACCAGCAAATGCAGTGACATACTCGTAAAAGAGTGTGACATTATTTTACACTTTGTTCCTTTTCTATTCAGAGTCACTCACAAATTAGTGTCATTTCTTTGGTGTCAGGTGGGAGAACTGAAAAATTAGTCTCCTGTTTTTTTATTTTAGTTGTCACTTTGTCTAATTTATTACATAAAAAGTAAAAAAAACCTGGATGAAAAGGAATGCAAAATGAGCTTACTGGAGTGGTCAGGAGTGTAACTTGCCATCCATCATGTTCCATGTATTTCCAGTCAAACACAGTGTGAACACAGTAATTTCAAATGCAATATATGGAAGTGTTAACTAATGTCTACTATGTATCACTGCTTTTATGGAATCATGGTTTGCTAGACATTACAACTAAAGAATGTTCAGCATATTTTTATTTTATGATAGAGCTGGAGCCAAAATTCCATGTAAAACAGTTTGGGTTATTGACTTATAGTGAGCTTTGGCAAGTATTATAATGACCCTCTTTATTGAAAAGAGTAAATCCTTTAACTGGAATATGCTTTCTTGAGCAAACTGTTTACACAAGCAATGTCACAACCTGAATACTTGAACAACTCACAGATCATAAATATTTTGTGCTTATAAGTGTGGTCAATAATGCCCCCCTCGCATGGCCCTGGCATTAAATCTAACAAGGAGACTGCCTGCTCGAGTGCCAGAATGGTCTTTCTTAGATCCTGCAGTTAAGCACACTGTTGGCTGAAGACTCGCATTACGGTGCCTTTAAAAATGATTCACCACCCACCCCCCCCAGGTTGTCTTTATATTCTATTGTTATATATGTTATACAATATTTAATTTTTTTTTTTTGAACTCTGATCAGCAGAAAAAGACTCCTTAAAGTCAAACTCAATCAGATCTTAGCAAAGTGGTGTAAATTAATTATAAATATAAGACACAAAATAATTGATTACATAAGTATTCAACCCCTATAATATGACAAATTTAAATAATTGCCAGAGCATCCAAAAGTTTAAATCAAATATGACAGCTAATTATTTTTACTAAATTAGATTTAAAGAAGCACCTATAATCTTACATGTGTAAAGACCAGGGGCCTCATGTATAACGCCGTGCATAGAATTCACACTAAAACATGGTGTAAGGACAAAAGTGGAAATGTGCGTACGCACAAAAAATCCAAATGCACAAATCTGTGCTTTCGCCAACTTCCACGTTCTTCCGCTCTATAAATCTTGGTCAGTGTGAAAAGTAACGCACGTACACGCGCCTGCTGCCTCTCCCCAAACTCCTCCCAGAATTACGCCTCTTTGAGTATGCAAATCAATATAAATAGCCCTTAAGCTCAGCGTTCTGTGAAAAGGCAACGGCAAAAGTATGAGGAAAAATAGAAGAATTTCAGCAAATACCAAGTGGAGGCAAGGATAAATGTACTATTTGTTGGTTTAAACAGTGATATAAACAACAAAAGGAAGTTGACCGAGTGACTTAGAGTATCGGAGAAACTCTAAAGCTCAAGTTCACAAAGTCGCACAGTGCCTGAAATAAAAAAGAAGTCGTGTGATATCAAAGTTGCCATGAAAAGGCGAGTCGTAGCCCACCGTCTGAGTGTCATATGAAAGCTTATTAGGGTACAGATAAAAGAAAAAAAACATAGGCACACAGTGGGAAAAAAGCACGAAATGTCAACTTTAATCTTGAAATTTCCACTTTAATTATGTAGTTTATTTTGTCATTAAAGTAGAACATCATAAACTTCATCTTAAAATCATTTAATTTACTAGTTTCTCAAATCCCATCGTAACTAAAGTAGCACATTAAATGCTTTGTTTTGTATGTGTTGTTCTATGTGCTCTATGTGTGTGAATCACTACGTGATTCTTAAACGGGCTTTCTCTTCCTCTGACAGGACACAGAATCCATTACATTCAGATATTACAGCTCTCTGAATAATTTAAATACTGAGATGTATACTTAATATCATTTTCATGATGATAGGAGTTAAAGCATGTTATTAAACATGGGAAAACAGTGGCGCAGTGATTGTTCATGCCTCACGCAAGATGCTTGCTGCACGACCTTCGATGAAATAATTTATTGCAGCAGTACTGTCTCTTTCAAACGTACTAACCCCCAATTCCTGTCCTTCCTTTTCTTTCTCCAAAAACCCAATCACCGCACAATCAGCTCTGTAATAGACGTTAACCCATCTGTATGCTTAGAATGCCAATTCTTCAAAACTTTTAAGGAACACTGAAATATCTTCGTAGTACATGTTTAATTATTCTATCCATCTATCCTTCCAGTGTCACGCCAGACCCAGAAAAAATACAGCGTGAGGCAGGAACAATCTGCTCCTCGCTAGCACTGCAGCACCGTGTCCTCACATGTTTAACTATTAACAATATAGATTATTTAAATGAAGTTAAAGTTGTATCTGTATAATATAATAAACATATTTTGCTGCATTTCATCTTAAAAATATCGTCATCATATGTAAATACGCGCTAAACTGGCTCAGGTTGTGCAATATTATAACTGTATAGAATTATCAGTATACAGCATCAAGCACAAGCTGCCTCAGCCATGCTGTTTATTGAACTGCTCTCATGTGATAAATGCTTCAGAGCCTTTTCTGTACGGACTTCGCGGTTTAGAAACAGTTTCATCCCAAGAACTCTAAACGCACTCAATCAGTCCATCAAGTGCTCCTTGTAGAACTGTTTGTACTTATAAGTGCAATTACCTCACTGTAAACTTGCGATACAGTTATAATATTGCACATCCTGAGCCACTTATGCTTTCATATTGTATGTTTTTCACTGTTTTTTATCCTATTATTATTATTGTTGTTGTTGTTGTTTTTGTTGTTATTTTACCATCTTATAGGAAAATAAGTTTATGGAGGATTTGTATATCGAATGTTATTGTACCATACAATAACAATAAAGGAATTCAATTCAATAGAAGAGAGCGGGTATTTACAGATGATGACGACTGGCTTCTAAGTTGATTTAGATTTCCAGGCGCTATCTTCTTGGAACTCTTAATATCATTTTTAAGATGAAATGCAGTAAAGTATATATATATTGCATTATACAGATACATTTTTAACTTCATTTAAATAATGTATATTGTTAATGATTAAATATGCGAGGAATCTGTCCCGCAGTGGTAGCGATGAGCTGGCACTCCTTTCATGGATTGTTGCTTCCTTGCGCTGTATGCTCTGAACTTTTGAGTTTATCTTTCACTCTATCAACTTCCTTTTGTTGTTTATATCAGTTCTTAAACCAACAAATAGTAAGTTTTTCCTTGCCTCTACTTGGTATTTAGTGAAATTCTTCTTTTTCCCTGTGCTTTTGCCATTGTCTTTTCACAGAATGCAAAACATAAGGGGCTATTTATATTTATTTACATATTCAAAGAGCCGTAATTCTGGGATGGGTCGGGGAGGAGCAAGATGCGCGTGCACAAGCATTACTTTTCACGCTGGCCGGAATTTATGGAGCAGAAGAATGTGGAATTTGGCGTTTGCACAGACGTATGCATCTGGATTTTTTATGCATGAGGCCCCATGAGATGATATACACTATGTAGGCAAAAGACATGGTGAGGTAAAGCTAAGGCTCAAAACCATAAAAATCAGACATAATTAGGAAACGAGACACCAAAGGGCAAGACATTAGTCAACAGTAGGAGTCAAAGAGAAAGTCAAAAGAACCATACAACACACACTAGGACCTCTATGGAAAACAAGCTACTTATTCTAATGCTGGTGAGACGTATTATACATTCATTTACTGCGGGGTAGTGAGTGTTTAGACCATCGTCATGTTTATAGTGTCACGTGCAGTGACGTCAGCAATGAGACAGACATGGTCACATGACGCTAAATTGAGTATCACGTAAACAAAAGAAAAAAGACTTTATAATAATAATCTGAAGTCCCACACATGTCTGATCCAAATGGGTAGGCCTCTTCCACTCTAAAGCAGCCTAACTCTAAGTGCAACATACAGGCTTATGGCCTGCACAGACCCAATACTGGAGCAAAGGCTTTAAAGTCAAATATATCCACAAAGGGGAAGAGATGGAAAATCTTAAAAGTTACTTAATTACTTTTTAAAGATTTATTTAAAAAATTGTAATTTATACAAAGAATACCGGAAAAGAAAAAGAAGAAAGGAACCATAAGATCAAACCTAATATCATACAAATCCAAAGCAAAAGTGTAAGCCACCCTAATTCGAAGTGTATAGTACATAAGAAATGTAAGGATTTATTCCATGAAGTGGAAGCATATAATAAACAAGAATATTTGCATCAGATATTTGAAATGTTAAAAGTGTGCACTTCAATTTAAATGTTTAAAATGTCTAAATTTTCTCTAAAACTCTAAATATTCTCAATCGTAATGGAAATTTGTCACCTTTGACCCTCTGATAGCTGTCCATAGAGGACCAACATAGAGGGTCAACAATCAAAATAATCTGATATTCATAATCACTGACCTTTAAAGAGTCTAACGTGCTTATGGTTCTTAGAGAGCTAGGACCACTGATAAATAATTAAATATTAAAACATTATCATTTTTGTGATCAGAAGCCAAAAAAGGCATACATTGACACTCCATCTGCCTTTATTGCCTTTATTTTTTTCAAAGTTTTGTAAAAGGAGTAACTTTGACCTGTAAGAGGTCCTGGAAAAACACATTCTGTAACAGACTGAGAGAACCGCGTTGCTCCAAGCTGCACCATGTCAGTTTGTTGTTCCCAGTGTGCTGAGTGATTCTGATCTGATCTGGCAGACATTTTAACAGACAATTACGCTATCTGCAATATATGGTGTCAATGGCGGACATTCTGTACTGTGAAACTGTAACTGATAAGTGTGTGCAATTCCAATCACATTACAAGTAGTAAATACCTGCACTTTGGCAATTTAGTTACAGATCATTTTTGTAACATGTGTATTTGTACATTATATACCTAAGATTATTATAATTCTTGTCAAATGTTTGTGCATTTTTTGTCTGCTGCCGGAACCCTGCAATTTTCTTCAGGATTATCTATCTATCTATCTATCTATCTATCTATCTATCTATCTATCTATCTATCTATCTATCTATCTATCTATCTATCTATCTATCTATCTATCTATCTATCTATCTATCTATCTATCTATCTGCCCAATATTTTATTATATGAGCTTGTTGGACATCCATATCCAAAACCACGGCATTGTTAGGGAGCTGGGCTATCCCTTAGTGGTTATAATAATATCTACTCCTTTGAGAAGGATTTTCCCAAGATTTTGGGACGTATCTGTGTGAATTTATGCCAATTTAGCTAAAAGAGCATTTATGAGATCAGGTGCTGATGTTAGAGAAGAACACTTGGCTCGCAACCGGCATTTGAATTCATTCCAAAGGTATTCAATGAGATTGAGATCAGTGCTCTCGCAGGCTACTTGATTTCCTCCATGACTTTATGGACCTGGCTTTTATGTACAGGGGCCCAGTTATGCTGAAACAGAAGAAGGGACTTCCCCAAGCTGTTGCCACAAATATGCGAGCACACAATTGTCTAAAATGTCTTTCTATGCTGTAGCAATAACTTCACTGGAACTCAGGTGCCTACTTCAAAGTCTATAAAACAGTTCCAGGCCATTATCCTTTCTCCACCAAACTTTATCTATTTATTTATGTATTTATTTATTTAAAGAGCTTCTGTAAAAAGCTAAATTTCCCCCTGGGAATGCATTAAATTCTGTCTATCTACCCATAGTCTAGCGTTTTGTGCTTTACACCACTCCAGCTGACACTTGTCATTGCACATGGTGACCATGGGCTTGTGTGCAGCTACTCAGCCTTTAAATAAAGCCCATTTCATGAAGTTCCTGATGCACAGTTCATCTGCTGATGTTGCTTCTAGAGAAACTCTGTTGTGAGTGAAGCAGTACAGGACAGGTGATTTGAACATGCAATGTGCCTCACAACTTGGCTTCCTCGCTTTTTGAGTTTCCATGGTCAACAGAGTTTACCATATTGAGACTCGTGGAGAACTTGCCAAAGATCAAGTCGTGTCTCCCTTGGGCTAAGGGAAATGAAATTCTTCTGGTTAGTGACAAGTCTTTTCAAAAGACCACATTGAAGATAACAACAAATTAATAGTCTAGTCTGTCAATAAACAATTTTGTACCTCTGTGCAGGAGGTAGAAAGAACACAAGATTTAGAGCAAGAAAATGATAAACAGAAAGCAGAGCTACTCACAGATTTTTCACAGATCTAAAAGGGGAATTTTTTTCGTAAAGCTTGAAAAAATAGGAAGGTTAGAGACATTGATAACAGACTAAACTTTGATCTTAACACAGAACAAATTTGTGGGAAACTCAGCTGTTTTAAAGTGGATCTGTTTTATAAGTCCTTTATTGAATGTATTGTTACATTTGCTTTTATATGTTGGTTTGTCATACTCAAAATTAGGAATATTAAACCATCTTAACAACATTGTAAAAATTAGCCATAAAATGGTTTGCAGGAGAACTCTGTCACTGAGCTGTATTACAAACTCGTTAGAAAGAAGGCCCACTCAATTCTGTCAGACAGTAGCCGTCTTCTTTTTCCTAAATTTCAGTTGTTGCTGTCAGGCTGCAAATTCAGGTTTCCGAGGGTAAAAGAATGATAGATTTTTATTCACAGAGATTTAAGCATTTTGAATTCTGTTACTTGTAGGGATGCTGCTAAATGCTAAAGTCTGAATGATTCCTTTGTGTACTGTTGAAGGTAAATTATTCTTCGTTGTGCTAATCATGAGTGTGTTGTAATAAACAAGCAGAAACAGAAGTATTGGTGCAACTGTAGGCAAACTCTGTATAATTAGAATCTGAAAAAAGAGGAAAATAAAAATAAAAAACACGGCTAAGAGCGTTACAGGATGTCTTTTCTGACATTTTGACTGCCAAAGGAGGTGGTTCTATCGGCTATTAGCCTTTCCGACAGGAAGAGGCGGGTGTAGGCAGACTGCACCGGAAGTGATGTCAGCGGTGGAAAGGCCGTCAATCTTCCAGTCAGCAGAGGGAGGAAAAGAAAAGGGATTATCAACCCCTGGAGAATTACCATCACCAGAGCCGTCAAATTGTCCCCTGTGTAATTACGTGTGACAGTGTACAGTATGTATATGATAATAGTGGTTGTCAGTTATTGTATCTTTGCTCATTTTATTGAACAATGCCTTATGGGTTAGCACTTTCCTGCTGCAAATAAATTTCCCTCTGGGATCTTCAAGTCTACAACATCCTAACCCTAACGTTTTAGCTGTGTAGCCTTCATCATGTGTGCTAATACTCTTGTGGAGCATTTCTTAAGCTTCATTTTGTTGGTATATGTCCTTTATATATTTAAATAATATATTGTAGCACTCTGAGACACTGAATATCTTAAAAGCATAAAACACATCATTGTAATTCATCAGGAGTAAGGAGACACTGTTTAGTCTAATTCAGCAAAATTCAATATACTGTAGCTGCTGTCAGAACTGCATTTCTATAATGGGTGATTGCCATCTGCAACAATTAGAAAGGCAAAAGCCCCAGACGGGGAAGACCATTTTCACTTCAGAAATGGAGACTTTTAAAGATTTCATTACAATACAATACAATACAATACAATTTATTTTTGTATAGCCCAAAATCACACAAGAAGTGCCGCAATGGGCTTTAACAGGCCCTGCCTCTTGACAGCCCCCCAGCCTTGACTCTCTAAGAAGACAAGGAAAAACTCCCAAAATAAAAATTCTAGTAGAGAAAAAAATGGAAGAAACCTTGGGATAGGAAGTTCAAAAATGAGACCCCTTTCCAGGTAGGTTGGGCATGTAGTGGGTGTCAAAAAGAAGGGGGTCAATACAATACAATACACAGAACAGAACAAATCCTCAATACAGTATAAAAATAAAAATTTTACAAGTACGGAACAGTAGATGATATCACATTAAACATGAGAGTTGGGACTTCATGAAGCAGCTGAGATCCAACTTACATTTAAGTATAAAGTGTATTTCTTTTCAGAAAATGTAGCCTGCAAAAGGTGACAAATAGCTGTGTGTGGCTCTTCAAAGTCCTGAAATGTTCACCCTTTCAGTCACAATGTTTGTACAATATGTGTGTGTGTGTGTGTGTGTGTGTGTGTGTGCGTGCGTGGGCGTGTGTGTATGTGTGTGTGTGTGTGTCTGCCCCAGAGCTTAGTGAGTCTGCTTTACGGCTTCATGAATGTGAATTTTGATTCTTGGCCTAGTCACTGGCTATGTGAATTTTGAACACTGTTCTTTGTCCAAGTGTAATAGAGAATAATATCTTCCATATTGATAAATATTAGTTATTATTAATGTGTAAAAATACAATTGTTTAACCAGGCAGGACTGTTATTGACTAACAATTTAATTTTAAAATGTAAGAAAGCTGGATAAGCCATTTTCAACTTACTTGATGAGATAAGGCCTTCTGTTAAGTGCTCTGTTTGTCTATGACAGGGACGAGAGTTGACCACAGTGGACCAGGTGTGCAGAGACTCTTTAAATCCAACGAGTTTTCGTGGAATGGAAGCGACAAGTAAATTTATGACTCTGAGAGAGAAGCAAGTTTGAAAAGGCAGTTTACGATTTAATTACCGGTATATCTTTTCTTTCTTGTTTATCTGAAACTACGTCTGTACATCCTCTGAAACTGGGGAAAATGAGTGACAGGAACAAAGCAAAAGCTGGACATTTGGGAGGGTGCTGTGTGGATGAGGACAGCGCTGAATCTGGCCTGACCTAAGAAGTCATTGGGAATTACACATCCTCACTCAAAGACGACAAGTTTGGACTTAAATTATAGGCTGAGAGAAAGGTAAAATGTCTCTGTTTCATTCTTGTAGATGCTCACTCTGCCATTTCCATACTAAGTTGGCACCATTTCTGCTGCCCTGCGCAGATGGCATTCTAGATCAAAGGCCATGCCAGACCAAGCCAGACCAGAGACTAAGATTTAACATCTAAGCATAGTGGATATTTAATATGGACCAGGTCGTATTATTATTTTGCCAGCATTTGTACTCTCTTGCTTATATGATTTTGAGTATAATATACACAGGATGTGGTACAAATCAGCATCTTAATTAAAGAGTGAAACTTCTCCTCTAACAGGACAAATCTGATAAAACCTTTCAGGCAGTAATCAGGCAGATGGAAAGCTGTTCATGGTGTCATTTATTGCTCTTTAGCTAATGCTTGAACAAGGAGTGCTCTTCTACAGTATGATTGGAACGGTCAGAGAAACAAAGGATAGAGGTTTTTTTTATAAACTATTCATTTACATCCAGTAACAATCAATTCATACATTTTACTCTGATTAGTTAAAAGGCATGAGGTGTTTAGCACAGAGCACAACCAGCCTGAATAAAAGTCTTTCTCCATTACAATAGAACCTCTGGTCACGAACGTTTCTGAACACGTACAAATCGGGTTACGATCAAAAAGTTTGTCAAAATTTTGCATCTGTTCACGACCACACGCTCTGGGGGCGAACAAAAACACTGGCGGCCAGTTTCTTTACGCGCGTTCATACGCACCAATGATTTCCCATTCTCCGTTTCCCATTTTCTTTTGTTTGCGTATACAGGGCCTAACAAAGCAGCTGATGTTGCAAAGGGAGTTATAATGTTAACCAACCACAGGCCTCAAGTGCTGGAAGAGGTGGAAAAACTGTTGCTAGTGTGGTTGAACGAGAAGCAACTTGCAGGAGATTACTTTAAGCGAGGCGATCATATGCGTTTACTATTTAGTTTACTACAAGGGGGCTCTGCCTCCTGCTCGCTTCGCTCGCCTACCCCCGGCGTTGGGTATCCTGAAATACATTGTTTGTATATCCGTCAGTCGAGCTCGTTCATTTTGAACCTGTGCCTACTTTGCTTCCACAGTTTCAGACGCGCATTTACTTCACTCCGCAGTGGTGCCACTCACAATATGGCGGTGACGCCTGTGCCTTCACTCCGCAGTAGTGCCACTCCCAATATGGTGGTGAAGCCTGCGCCTTCCGTACTTTATGGACCCGTGGGGCCCCCGTAGCCTCTTCCGTTTGAATCTGGGCTGCAGTGCAGAGTCCTTTTATTTGTGTGGCTGTGTCGGTAGTCGTTAGCTATGGGCGCGTTGTTGCTTCATTACTCATCCACGTCAGTTGAGCTCTTTCGTTTTTGGGCCGTGACTCCTTCGTGCGCGGTGGATAAGACTTCACGTGCGGTTTAGGAGACGCGCGCTGTACGCGCCTGCGCAGTACGTCTCATGGTCCCATCGTCGTGTCCCTGCGTCCGTGCCATCCGGTTTACCATTCTCGGTTAGTAATATGGATTACACTGTGTATTCTATGGTATGATTAATTATTTTTGTGCTTAAAAATATATATATATTTACATGCAGTTCGTACGGTCTGGAACGGATTAATTGTATTTACATACAATCTTATGGGGAAATTACTTTCGGGTCGTGACCAAATCGGGTCGCATCCAGAGTTTTGGAACAAATTACGGTTGTGACCAGAGGTACCACTCTATATCCTTGTTCTTCAATATCTCTCAGTTTAGATATTACCCTTCAAACTTCTGTGTGTGTAACGACGGTCCAGTCTGGTTGAATACAGGACATCTGATCTCTTAGTCATCCTTCAGCACATTTTATGCATTACATTTTTGTCTCTGTTGTTCACCTGACCTTTATCTGGTTTCCTGATATGCCTGAACCGGTATCTGATATTTATTAACCATTTATGCTGTTGATGAATGCTTTATTACCCTAAAATTATTCTCTCACAAGTATAATATATGAATAATGTGTAACTTTCTCTCCTAACTGTTTCAGTGCTTTATCTCGTTGCCTGAGGTCATAGATATAAAAGGCAGTGTAATATCTGAAGGCTATAGGATTGAAGGCTTGGATTTGGGGCATTTTGTTAAGTTTTGTGCAATAAAGAGTATAAAGCAGAGAACAGGGTCACCCTGAGACCCTTCCATGACAAAACACATGTGGATTTTTAGCATTTTCCTCTTTTATTGTCACATCTCAAATCCTATCTCAGAAGGCATGAATCTGTTCTAGGGGTCATCTGTCCAACAAAGGACACACTCATACACACACCTAAGGACACAATCATTCACACACCTATACTGGCCATATTTTCTGAGTTGCTACTTAACCTAACACACACTTTTAGGCACATGGGAAGAAACTGCAGTACCCATAAAAGCAAATTCCACACAGGCAGCAACCAAGCCAGGAATTGAAAATAAGACACTAGAGATTCTGACCTTGCCACCCTGAGGGAAAAAAGTAGTTAGAAAATAAATAAATAAAGAAATGGAAAATGTGTATAAAGGTCCATGAAAAGGGATTTGAAACAAGCACATACAAGATTTTAAGACAGAGTGATAGCATTTTGAATTAGTGTATGAGAATGATGCTAGCTGACAAATGCGTGGAGGGCTCTAAAAAACATTGGGCATGCTACAAAGCCAAGAACACTGCAAGATTTGAAGCATGAAATTGAATTTGTCTGTTCTGCTCTCCCAGCAGCAACAATACAAGGCAAATGCCACTCTGCTGCACATCGTCGTTAACGATTCATTGGTGGGCTCGGTGGACATTTTGAATGTAGGAGATGTAATCGTCAAAACAGCACCACTCTGTTCCTTTTTCTGTGTGTGTTATAGAATTCAAAATGTGAACACGTATTGGGACCCCTTAAATAAATGCAGCATATATACAATATATCACTTGGGCTAAGTTAAGCTTAGGATCACCTTGGACAACTGGACCCTAAAACATGAATAAAGTAAACTTCTTTAAGTCTACTTTGGACAGCCTGCATTGGTTTTTGGTGTTTCTTTGTAGCGATGGTCCCTGATTCTTCGTGTAGATGCAATTGATACATTAAATGTTTAAAGACTCTTTGTGGTAATCGCGTTTATTCTATAAGAATGGACAGATCCAGCTAGTAAAACATGAACAAATCCTGCAAACATGCAATGTTCATACTTCTTAAGCATTCTGCTGCATTTTATTCAGAAATGTAGGAATTAACACTCAAGCAAGCAAATCAACCAACCAGCTGTTTTAAAAATCAGCCAATAGATGGAAATGGCTTAGTGTGTTAATGTTCGCATTCTCCCACTGGCTATTAGCAGAGTGCAAAGAGTCAAAAGATTGTCAAAATGCCACCCCCGGTGTGTGGCGTGTCTAATAAAGAGCCCACCAGTAAATATGCACACACTGTTTTGCACTCAGACACTTGTATTCCACCTGACCCACCATGAGCATTGCTGTTGCCTGGCAACAGGTGTGTAAAGATTGACCCAGAAGCTGCACAGATACATTTTTAGAATAACGGAGGCTGCTTCTGCTAATGTGCATATCAACTTTTCAGTTCTCTCTCTCTCTTTCTCTTTCATGAGAGAAATAACAAAGCTTAATATTTTAAACTTTTTATATTAAATTAAATCTATTTTGCTTTAAGTTGCCAGTAATCACATTCCCCCAGCTCTAGCTAGTTCAGTTGAGGTCTCATCAGTCACAGCGCATAAACGCTGTGACTTGAACACATAATCAGGTTTTATGTTGAAGTTGGAGAGCACATTCAGTGAACAGATCCATCTTTATTTTATATAGTGCCTTTTACAGTTGGCACTTCTGATCCAGTTGTGCTGCCTAACAGCTCTAGAATTCTGGGTTCATGTCCTGGTTTGGGCACTGCCTCTGTGGATTCTACATGTTCTTTACATGTTTATGTATGTTTTTACAGGCACTTTCAGTGAGATAATACCCAAACAGGGATTTTCTTCCAGAGAAATTAGGCATATCAAATACTAGAAGTTAAAACTGAAGTAAATGTACAACCTGAACAATTTGAATTGATGTTCATACAGCAAGCCTTGTCTCAGTAAAACAAAGAGCAGTGTCCTTTCTGCTCTCTTTAAAGTACATGCCACTGCACAGCCTTTTTCCTCCTAACACTTGTCTCTGTTAAGTCTCATTTTCATTTTCTAGGTTTCTTTCGTTAAGTCTCCCCAAAGGCTAAGCGGCAGGAAATTAAAAGAAGTGCCACACACAAAATAAAATGTGACATGCCCGACACCCCTCTTATTTTGCGTGCAATATCTCTTACTTTGTGCACATCACGTCT
The DNA here is from genome assembly GCF_900747795.2 of Erpetoichthys calabaricus. Taxonomy (NCBI): domain Eukaryota; kingdom Metazoa; phylum Chordata; class Cladistia; order Polypteriformes; family Polypteridae; genus Erpetoichthys; species Erpetoichthys calabaricus. The sequence goes on along the minus strand of NC_041411.2, from coordinate 88,376,189 downwards.
TATTTTGTTTTAATTTTCTGCCACTTGCCCTTTGGGACCACTGAACTTTCGTTCCCTGACAGCACAATGTTTTGATGTATCTTCACAACTGTCTCTCTCACATGTTTCCTATGCCCCCCTCTTATATGCCAAACATATCAAAAACTACCTTTCTTGTGTTATAAATTACCTTTCTACTAATTATTTATCCATACTATGTCAGCCCATATTGATTTGTTATTATTTATTGTTACTTGTTATTTACTATTTTCTTACCTATTTTAATTTGTTTGACATTTTGTAAAACACTTTGAGCTACTTCCTGTGTATGACAATGCACAAAGGAAATAAATGTTGTTGTTGTGTGTCTTCTCTCCTGTCAAAAGCTCTGTGTTATTAAGTACTCATAAATCCCTTTCTTTAATACAGAGCTTTGGAAATTTATGTAAAATTTAGTTACATCAGCTGAAATAAGACACCTGATAATCTCCCATGGTCTTTTTACTTGTCAGTTAAGTGACTTTTAGCTTACTACAGTTAGGTCCATAAATATTTGGACAGAGACAACTTTTTTCTAATTTTGGTTCTGTACATTACCACAATGAATTTTAAATGAAACAACTCAGATGCAGTTGAAGTGCAGACTTTCAGCTTTAATTCAGTGGGTGAACAAAACGATTACATAAAAATGTGAGGCAACTAAAGCATTTTTTGAACACAATCCCTTCATTTCAGGGGCTCAAAAGTAATTGGACAATTGACTCAAAGGCTATTTCATGGGCAGGTGTGTACAAGTCCGTCGTTACGTCATTATCAATTAAGCAGATAAAAGGCCTGGAGTTGATTTGAGGTGTGGTACTTGCATGTGGAAGATTTTGCTGTGAACAGACAACATGCGGTCAAAGGAGCTCTCCATGCAGGTGAAAGAAGCCATCCTTAAGCTGCGAAAACAGAAAAAAACGATCTGAGAAATTGCTACAATATTACGAGTGCCAAAATCTACAGTTTGGTACATCCTGAGAAAGAAAGCAAGCACTGGTGAACTCAGCAACGCAAAAAGACCTGGACATCCACGAAAGACAACAGTGGTGAATGATCACAGAATCATTTCAATGGTGAAGACAAACCCTTTCACAACAGCCAACCAAGTGAACAACACTGTCCAGGGGGTAGGCGTATCGATATCCAAGTCTACCATAAAGAGAAGACTGCATGAAAGTAAATACAGAGGGTGCACTGCAAAGTGCAAGCCACTCATAAACCTCAAGAATAGAAAGGCTAGATTCGACTTTGCTAAAGAACATCTAAAAAAGCCAGTACAGTTCTGGAAAAAACATTCTTTGGAGAGATGAAACCAAGATCAACCTCTACCAGAATGATGGCAAGAAAAAAGTATGGAGAAGGCGTGGAACAGCTCATTATCCAAAGCATAGCACATCATCTGTAAAACACGGTGGAGGCAGTGTGATGGCTTGGGCGTGCATGGCTGCCAGTGGCACTGGGACACTCGTGTTTATTGATGATGTGACACAGGACAGAAGCAGCTGAATGAATTCTGAGGTGTTCAGAGACATACTGTCTGCTCAAATCCAGCTAAATGCAGTCAAATTGATTGGGCGGCGTTTCATGATACAGATGGACAATGACCCAAAACATACAGCCAAAGCAACCCAGAAGTTTATTAAAGCAAAGAAGTGGAAAATTCTTGAATGCCAAGTCAGTCACCTGATCTTAACCCAATTGAGCAGGCATTTCACTTGTTGAAGACTAAACTTCAGACAGAAAGGCCCACAAACAAACAGCAACTGAAAGCCGCTGCAGTAACGGCCTGGCAGAGCATTAAAAAGGAGGAAACCCAGCATCTGGTGATGTCCATGAGTTCAAGACTTCAGGCTGTCATTGCCAGCAAAGGGTTTTCAACCAAGCATTAGAAATGAACATTTTATTTCCAGTTATTTCATTTGTCCAATTACTTTTGAGCCCCTGAAATGAAGGGATTGTGTTTAAAAAATGCTTTAGTTGCCTCACATTTTTATGCAATCGTTTTGTTCACCCCACTGAATTAAAGCTGAAAGTTTGCACTTCAACTGCATCTGAGTTGTTTCATTTAAAATTCATTGTGGTAATGTACAGAACCAAAATTAGAAAAAAGTTGTCTCTGTCCAAATATTTATGGACCTAACTGTATGAGAAACATCTTCAATACAAAGTCTCAAGCCCCTATTTCACATCTTCCTACATGCATATACACGCTGGTTAGTTTATCTGAATATACATGGATAAAATAATAGCACTCATTTTAGAATTTGCATTTACATTTGCATAGTTCCCAATGTTTGTCCACCTTATTTGCATAATTCCTAAAATTCTTTGTCTCCAGGTACGTGCCTCCCAAACACCTGTTTCAATGCACATTATCAGAAATAATATTAGCTTTCCTTCTTTACACTACCGGTCAAACATTTTAGAACACCTTAATGTTTTCCAGTTTTTCTTCAAGTTCAATCAGTTGAAATTAACAAAAACTGAAAAAAGGAAATTTCAGAATATTACAAATTAGCCTTCATCAGAGAACAACTAATAGGTTATAACCTACTGATGTTCTTCTTCAATTTAAGTAAATGAAGCCTTGCAAGTTGAAGTAAACAACTTGCGCAGGTGTCCCAACTTCTGCTGATTACATAAAAAACCCTCTGTCTGCCTTAAAACAGACCTGGAACAGACTACTGTGTTACTATACCCTCTGACAAACTACTTGGATGATGTTTCAGTGCAGATAGTTGTAACTTCCAATGATAATGGCAAGAAAGCAGCAATTAACAAATTAAATGAGACAGAGCATTATTACCCTTAGAAATGTAGGCATCTCACTTCATTTAGAGAAACTGCAAAAAATAAAAAATCCAAGTGTCAGTGAGTACAATGGTGTACTACATAATTCACAGGCAATTGCAAACTGGAAGAAACTCTGATAGAAAGAGATCTGGCAGACCCAAAATCAGAACCCAATCAGAAGACGAGTTTCTGAGGGTCACCAGCTTGTGTGATAGGCGCCTCACAGCACAACAGCTTCAAACACAGCTTAACAGTGAAGGTCGAAAAAGCAAGTCCCAGTTTCTACCAAGAAAAGGAGACTTTGTGCTGCAGGTCTGACAGGGCGAGTGGCAGTAAGAAAGACATTCCTTAAAGGACAAAATAGGACCTTGAAATACTGGCTGTGGATTACTCCAGACTGGAAGAAAGTCTTAGGGGCCGTTGAATCAAAATTTGAAGTCTTCGGGTGTTTGTGTGCTGTCGAGTTGGTGAAAGGATGGTTCCTCAGTGTGTGACACCCACTGTCAAACATGAATGAGGAAGTGTGATGGTCTAGGGCAGGGGTGCCCAATACGTTGATCGTGATTGACTGGTAGATCGGAAAGGTAGTGCAGGTAGATCGTGTTGCATTCAAAGAAAACATATCCTCCCTATGGCATTTGCCACTTGATTGACATACAGGGAGGCCAGTCTGAGATCTCTTTTCTTTTAACACACTGGCCATCCCGCACACATGATCAAACGCGCGAGCTACTCTAAAACTCTGGCTGTGATCTAGTTAGACTTCCAATTTATATCGACTAAAGAAGGGCTTTAAAAAAAAATTTCTTGGGGAGGGTATGGGCTGGATGTGGAATTGGAAGAGGATTTTTTTTCTCACAATGTCACAATCGAAGTGCGTTTGTCTGATCAGTCAATCTACCATTGCTATTCCAAAGAAGGAAAATGTGGAAAGGCACTTTTGAACTGTTCATAAAAACTACGAAACTGACTTCCTTCCGAAAAGCGATCTGAGAAAGAGAAAGGAGAGGGAACTAAAATCACAGTTAATCGGACAGCCGTCATTTTTCACTCGGCTGAATTCAAAAGCAAAGGCAGACACACCGAAGCATCATTCTGAGTGAGTCACTTGATCATTAAGCATAAGAAGAGAGAGATGATAAAAGAGGTCTTCGTTGAGACAGATGGCTAGGGATAAATTCCTGCTGTGATTTCGAGACTCCTGGCCGGAGAAAAAGGAGTTTCTCCTTGTCATTAAACATGCAGAATACAAGCAACTTAATAACGATCAATGGCCGCTAAACTTGGCATTTTTTTTCCGATCTGACCAACGTGTTGAATGAGCTTAATTTACAGCTGCAAGGAAAAGAGAACTCCATGGTCAATATGATTAGCTCAGTTAATGCTTTCAAACGAAAAATGCAACATCTGTCCTCAAAGCTGCAGCGCCTTGATTTGGGGAACATCCAAAACCTCGCGTCAGAGCTGGAGACGTAATGGAAAGCGTGTGCGCAACTTGACAGCATACGCTACACAGAGCAGATTGAAAATTGCCTGTCAGACTTTGACAGGCGGTTTCAAGACGCAGCTTTACTTGAGCCAATTGCTACATTTAAGTGCTATCCATTTAGGGAACATGTTGCGGGTGATTCACCCACATCAAAAATTGCAACACTGTTTCATCTAAAACTCCACTACAGTGGAGGATGAGATTTTGACACTACAGGATGACATTCAGCTGAAGTCTTTGGCTCTTGGACAGTTTTGGAACTTTCTCACAGAGGAAAAGTACCCAAACATGAGGAAATGTGCTACCTTCTTGACTGTATTATTCGGCTCTACTTATTTATGCGAGTCAGCCTTTCCCCACATGAAGATTATTAGATCTAAATACTGTAGTGACCATACATGTATTGAATTGTTATTGTACCATAAAGGTTATTCAGTTATGCATGGTACGACAACATATATTTTGTAAATAAAGTATTCTCAGTATATATATATATATATAATTTTTAATGTAGGTAGATCATTTCTACCTGGTCATTACAAATGTAGCTCGCAAGCCGAAAAAGTGTGGGCACCTCTGGTCTGGGGTTCTTTTGCTTGAGGTAGAGTTGGTGTCTTGCACAGAGTGACTGGCATTCTGAATCAAAAGGGTTACCACAATTTGGTTCTTACATTAGCTAAAGGTGGGTACTTTGATGAATCAAAATTTTGAATAAAATTTTGTACACTTAATGATTCCTTGACTTGTTTTTTATTTGCCATTGTTTATTTGTTCTATGCCTTGATTTCCTGAATATTAAGACTTTAATCTGCATGTATTTCCATAAAAACTGAAAAAACTGATGTAGCTTTCGACCAATAGTGTATTTACTTAAAATGCAAACGCACAAATGAAATATTATGAGTCTTATTTGACAAACTGTGAAAAGTACAATTTTTTCTACCCATTAGGCATGGGAAGGAAAAATCTGCAATACAGGACTGACCTCACGTGGGAGAAAGAAAACTCCAGCAAGACACAATGTTAAGTAAACCCTGATAGCATTGGCTTCTAATGAAGCAATTAGGTTGTAACACAAACCTGCAAGCACTGTGACCCTACAGGACCAAACTTGTGTGCCCCTGGCCTAAAGTGGTAGTTTTTAGTCTCACATGAGTCTATATTTGTACCGTGTTTAGAAAAACTAGACGGCTTCGCTTCGCTCACCAACCCCCCGGCCTGCGCTACATGCCAGCCACTTCACATCTTTGCCGCTCACGTATATGGATTTCACTTTCGTGATCTTTACTATCAGTTTTTTAGAGACTTTTGAATTTTAGTACTCTCATCATCTCTAACCTGCTCTACATGTGTATCGCGCCAATGTTTTTGAACCTCTTTGCAATGTTCTACTTTGTCTTCTACTCTTTGTCTTTTATTTCCTACACCAGGAACTGTGTCTGACAATAGCATTCACATGAATGAGAAGTGAGTGGACCGTGGGTGCAGGGTGGGATTCTGTGTTTGGAATTTCATCGTGACAGCACAACATATAACTGCCCGTGACTGAATATCATTTTTTTCACTCTACAAGAAATGTGTCTGACAATAGCATTCACACAAATGAGAAATGATTTCTCTTGCTGGATTTCACTTTCACCAAACACCAAATCTTTTAATTCTCATGGATTCTTCATTGGGAAGAAACACTACTTCTCCCGCAACACGAACTAGATGATCTACAAGTCTCAGACTTAAAGTTTAAAGCCGAATAATATCTAAATACTTCTGTCATATCACCTGTGTCCATATATTCGATCTCTTTTCGCTGTTCCGTTATTTCACCGAGTAATAATTTCTGTTTATTAGCGCTAATGCAATCTTTACTATGATTTTTTTGAGACTTTCGAATTTTAGTACTTTCATTAATAACGTTCTACTATGTCTTCTACTCTTTGTCTTTTCTTCTTCTACTGTTTGTCTTTTATTTCTGTCCCCACTTGGTCCTGTTAGGTTTTCACTTCATCTCTTGGCGCAAAGACTCTTCTCACGGGACTTGAAATTATCTCTCTGAAAATGTCTCATCTCGTCTCTCTGAAAAAGTCTTGTCTCATCCCAAGATTTTTTTATGTAATAGAGAGATAATGAACAGATAACAATACCACTTTTGCACAGGTTAGTAAACGGACTGATGGACAGCTGAATTAGTGCAATATAAAATTTGGAAGTCTCAACAGCCTTGAAGCAGTAGAGTTAAGCAATATGTACAAATGTAAGTTTACTTTAATGATGGGATTATTTTTTTTATCTCTCATTTGCTTCAGGGTATGAGTTCTCTATGAATGTTCTTGGCTTAATACGACAAGAAGGCTGTAAAATTATTATTTTGTTTGAGTTAATCGTATTAAAATGTCAACTCAGTACATATTTGTAGCAGGTCAGTAACAGGGCATTATCTAATGTATATTGTTAAAAGACATTTCATCCTGACTTTTCCTTGATTTTCTAATACGGAAATCTTTTCACTTTAATGAATCTAAATAGACTGAACCAAAAAGCTCTGGACATATTTTCCAAAATGTGAAATGAAATTACAATTCTTTGTTCAACAAATTTTCTCCCTACAGAATTTCTACAGCTATTAACAAACTAATTGACTGCTTACAGCTTCTGAAGGAGAGCATTGCCTTTGATGATTCTGCACAATCAGTTTGACTGTGTAATTTTGTAATTTCTTTATCATCCCTGTAGCAAAGTACCTCATTTTCTTTCCAGTTAATCCAGCGAGTGGGAGAGGGAAGAGAAGCTGCTTCACTTTCCCCTGCTATAATGCAATAATTCATTGCTTTGACAGTACTCATGCAGCAATACAATAGAGCCTGTTAGTTCAGCCTCTGTAAATATTACCCAGAAGCATCTTGTGCTGCTTTCTCAAGTGCAAATGGGAAGAGACTTTTTCTCCTTACATTATAATAATTTCACAAAACAGAATATTTTATTAATGACCTGTCAACTTTTAAATTCAGTTTTCAAATGTATAGGTCATGAGAGAACACAGCAATAAAAAGTACAGAATTTAATCACTTAAATGTGTACACCTTGAACATGAAACTGTAAGTTGTAGCAAAGCTAGTTAGCTGAAGATTCACTGTAACAACTTAACTGCATTAGATAACAAGTCATCGGACTGAGATAATTAAAACAGTCCCACTGACCAAGGATGTCATTGGGAACTCCTGACATAGCACAGTGGAATAACATGGCAAGTCTGTGACAACTGCAGCTAGTCGGATGTATATCTTCTTCTTCTTTCGGCTGCTTCCCTTAGGGGTCGCAACAGCAATCATCTTTTTCTATATCCAACTGTCCTATCTGCATCTTAATATCAGTAAAACCAAGAAACTGGTTACTGACTTTCTCAGTGCCAAAGAGCCTCAATGTTTGGTGTGGTGGGGCCGTTGCCTGGCTGGGACGCCTCTGTGCTGGAAGGACCGAGAGAGGTAATGCTCTGGATATAGCACTAGCTTGCCACCCCCCAACGGTTGCAGTGGTCCTTCAGACTTCTATAGGGCTCCATGGGAGCTGGAGTTTGGTGCAGCCCTGTTGGGGTCTGTGGGCACTGCCAGGGGGTGTTGCAGCTGCTGCTGAGCCCTTAATGGCAGCACTTGCTGTCAGATCTAAGTCAGCAAGCACATGGAACACTTCAGGGCGCCTTATAAAAGGAGTCAGCAGCCACTACTCTGGGGAGCCAGAGTCGGGTGGGAGAAGATGAAGCTTGCCAGGCGGAGTGGAGGAAAAGAGAGAAGAAAAGAGAGAGAGAAGAGAAGTGTGTTTTGTGCTGTGCTGGACCTGAGCTGTACATGTGGGAAATGGGGGAAGGCATTTCGCATGGGGAAAAGAAAAAAAATAAAAGCGTGTGCTTGCACTTTTGTCTCAATTTGGTCTGTGTCGGGTTTGGGCGGTGGTGCGCCCCCTGGTGGTCCACATTGATCACTACTCACGTACTCAAGCTGGGCTGATCTAGTAACACAGAGGGATTACATAAGAAAGGGCAGCAAAGACTCAGCTTTTCTTAAGAGTTTGTGCGCCTTTAATGTGCGTAGTGACATCTTTAACATGTTCTACAACTCTGTGATTGCCAATGAGATTTTAAATGCTGTGGTGTGCTAGGCCAGTACCATTACATTAAGAGAGGCCCACCAAATCATTCAAGTTGATTAAAAGACAGCTTCTATTATGGGGCCAGCTTTAGGCAGTGGTGGAGGAGAGAATGTGGACAAAACTGGTGACCATTATGAACAACGCTGCACATCCTCTCCATGGCGTACCCACACTGAGGACTTTCAGCCAAGAAGTTATTCAGATGCCACACACCCCCCACCCCCCATTATCCTCTGATGAAGGTCCCTGGTAGGGGCTGAAAGCTCAGGAATAAAAACTACTTTATGATAAGTGATTCATTTTCTCCCTTTGTGGATCTCCAGCTGCAAATATGCAAACCGTATCACAAACCTTCTCTTCCATATATATATATATATATATATATGTAAAACAGGGCTGAGATAAAGAACTCCAAGTCCCATGATGCCCTGTGCCCTGCGCTGCAACCCAGGGGAGCTGTCAACTAGCGTTCTGGGGGAGAGAATGCCCTAAACAAACTGTCTTCTCCATCCTTCCATCTCTTGGACGTCCCGGCCATCCCTTACTATACACATATATTTTTTTTTCTCTTTTGTTTCTTGAGCATCTGTAATGGTTTAATTTCAAATATCTATCTATCTATCTATCTATCTATCTATCTATCTATCTATCTATCTATCTATCTATCTATCTATCTATCTATCTATCTATCTATCTATCTATCTATCTATCTATCTATCTATCTATCTATCTATCTATCTATACTATATGGCCAAAACGTTTTAGACACCTGACCGTCGTACCTATATGAGGTTGTTGGACATCCATATTCAAAACTGGCCATTATTAGGGAGCTGGGCCACCCCTTAATGCTTATGATAGTCTCTACTCTTTTGTGAATGATTTTCTAAAGATTTTAGGACATATCTGTGGGAATTTATGCCAATTTAGCTGAAAGAGCATTTGTAAGATCAGGTCCGGATGTTAGACAAGAACACTTGGCATTTGAATTCATTCCAAAAGTATTCCATGAGGTTGAGATCAGTGCTCTCATAGGCTTCTTGAGTTCCTCCATGGACCTGGCTTTTATGTACAGGGGCCCAGTCATGCTGAAACAGGAGAAGGGCCTTCCCCAAACTGCTGCCACAAATACGCGAGCACACAATTGTCTAAAATGTCATTCTATGCTGTAGCAATAACTTCACTGGAACTCAGGTGCCTACTTCAAAGTTTATAAAACAGTTCCAGGCCATTATCCTTTCTCCACCAAACTTTATCTGTTTATTTATGTATTTAAAGAGCTTCTGTAAAAAGCCAAATTTCCTCCTGGGGATGCATAAAATTATAGTCTATCTACCCAGAGTCCAGCGTTTCATGCTTTGCACCACTCCAGCTGACACTTAACATTGCACATGGTGACCATGGGCTTGTGTGCAGCTGCTCAGCCTTTAAATAAAGCCCATTTCATGAAGTTCCTGATGCACAGTTCATCTGCTGATGCTGCTTCTAGAGAAACTCTGTTGTGAGTGAAGCAGTACAGGACGGGTGATTTGTACATGTAATGTGCTTCAGAACTTGGCTGCCTCACTTTTTGAGTTTCCGTGGTCTACAGAGTTTACCATATTGAGACTCGAGGAGAACTTGCCAAAGATCAAGTCGTGTCTCCCATGGGCTAAGGGAAATGAAATTCTTCTGGTTAGTAACAAGTCTTTTCAAAAGATCCCATTGAAGATAACAACAAATTAATAGTCTAGTCTGTCAATAAACAATTTTGTACTTCTGTACAGGAGGCAGAAAGAACACAAGCTTTAGAGCAAGAAAATGATAAGCAGAAAGCAGAGCTACTCACAGATTTTTAATAGCTGTCAAGACACTCTATATTGTCTTTAAATTTTTTTGGTTGCTGCTGTGTTTAAATGTTATGACTCTCCATGTGGTTACATGGAACTTATGGCTTTCCATCTAGCTAAAAAATCCTGTTCTGATAATCTGTGCACTCGTTCTCCACATTCCCTTTTAACTTCCAATTTAATGCATACTTTTGTTCAGTATAATAAATACAAGCTATTCTTCTGATTTGTATATTCTCATGCATTTCCGTTACTTTTACATCTCACACCTATCTATCTTCACAGACTGACGCCACAGTTGCTTACAGCACAACAGTTTACTGAATATGCTGCCCGCTGTGAAGCAAGTGTGCCGTCTGTGTGTGTTGTGTTCTCTGATTGGTTCTTGCCTTGAGCCTGATGCTGCCAAAATGGGCATCAACACTGTGATTTTAATCTGGATTAAGCAGATTTGAGAACGGATGGTGGCACACTTTATCACGTGGAGACCTTACCACATTCAGCCTAATAATCATGATCACCAAGGAAAAATTGCATCTACCAGAGCAAGCCATAGGCCTTCAGTGGAAAGAAATGTCAGCACGCTTACTCATCAGGAGCCTGCAGCATTGTGAGCAGAATCAACAAGACAATTTACATCTACCAGCCTGGCACTGCAGAATATGATGCTGCTGCTCTGGTGATTGAAAAAATGCCTTCAGGCCACTCACTTTCATGTAGAACAGAGCATACTCACTACAAAAATACAATAATGTTTGTGTATTCAGTGCCTTTATAATTTACACGTAGGCCACCTTGTATAAGACTACTTAATAAAATGGCAGAGCTCTGGCCAGCAGTAATCCAAGGGCCATGGTGGTAGATGTGCACCAAATCATGCCAGACTCAGGTGATTGTAATCAGAATATAAGTTTAATATGTCACTGTGCTCTGTGAAGTTTTTTTAAATCTGCTTTTCTTTTCTTCTCACATGTACAGCTAACACAAAGCTAGATTTAGCACACAGGGGCTCATCATTTAGAACTTCTAGGCAAGCATTTTAACACAAGACAAGTTAAGAACAACTGCAAATGGGCAGCGTGCACTATTTCTGTGTGTCAGAGTTAGCATGACATTGGATCTTCTTTTCCTTGTTTGGAGTGGCATGATTTACCTAAGTGGGGACCTGCACTTGGAGAAAGAGTATAAAACCTTGGAACATTGTCCGGCACACCTTTGAAGCCGACAGACGAATTGGAGATAACGTCATCCAATCCTGAAAATCCTGCCAGCACAGAGACAAAAATGCCAGACTCTACACAAGGTCTTGTCATGGCTTCCTGTCTGCTATGCCGCGTAAACCCTCATTAAAGAAAGCTAAGTTATTTTCTCTTAGTGATTTTTTATCGCCGTATCACTAAGGGAGGGATATCGCCTCTTTATAATTTATCTATTTAGGTTCAGGTTACTTAAGACTCCACAATTGCAAAACAAACGTATTTCCAGAGATCTAGCACCTCCTAGTGGAAAACAGTGATAATAATGAATAGGAAATCTACCTTCAATTTCACATTTCACTGTGTCACCACCTGACTGTTTATGCTAGCAGAACTAGCAAGAATAGTTTTGTTGAGTAGGATCAGGAGAGAAGATCTAGTCAGAAGTCAAAAAGAGTCAAAACCAAAAGATCAAAAATAGTCAAGCATCAGAACAGAAACAAGAGGCAGAAGTCGAAGTCAAAAATTAAGCAAGAGAGGGGCCAGCAGCAAAAAATACAGTAGAGTACAACAACAACAACAACAACATTTATTTATATAGCACATTTTCATACAAAAAGTAGCTCAAAGTGCTTTACATAATGAAGAAAATAAAAATAAAAGACAAAATAAGAAATTAAAATAAGACAACATTAGTTAACATAGAAAAGGAGTAAGGTCCGATGGCCAGGGGGGACAGAAAAAACAAAAAAAAACTCCAGAAAGCTGGAGAAAAAATAAAATCTGTAGGGGTTCCAGGCCACGAGACCGCCCAGTCCCCTCTGGGCATTCTACCTAACATAAATGAAATAGTCCTCTTTGTAGTTCGGGTTCTCACGGAGTCACTTGATGCTGATGGTCATACAGACTTCAGGCTTTTAATCCATCCATCATTGTTGGAACATCACGGTGCTTTGAGTAGATGGTGGTGGCACAAGCCACAACCAAAAGGACACCGGAAAAGGAAACAGAAGAGAGAGTAGGGGTTAGTACAAATTTTAGAGCCACCATGAATAGTTATTATAATGAATTGGATATACAGAGTATCAGGATTAAATTACAGTGAAGTTATGAGAAGGCCATGTTAAAGTAATGTGTTTTTAGCAGTTTTTTAAAGTGCTCCACTGTATTAGCCTGGCGAATTCCTACTGGCAGGCTATTCCAGATTTTAGGTGCATAACAGCAGAAGGCCGCCTCACCACTTTTTTTAAGTTAAGAGTAATCAGTTAAGAGAATAAATACATTAACAAAAAGGGTTTTTTTACTTGCAAAGTGCTCAAAGTGGATGACCTTTTAACCCAAAGTCACGACCTTAGAGGAAATGTCCCTCACAACGCTGGAACTGACCGAATGACAGGGAGAAACAAATAGTGTCCGTAAACAACCAAAGTGTGGCCGTGTCATTAGCTTTGTGTTTACTTTTTGCTGTTGTTTTCAATATTTGTTTATTTTTTAAGTTATTATGTTGATGTCATCAGATAATCATTTTGTTGTTTCTGGTTCCGATTTGTCCCTTCACATTGTCACATTGTCTTTATGGAAGGGGGGCTGTACAGTACTCTTTGAACTGTTATTTCTGATTGGTAGACATGAACAGTGCATCGTTCATGCATTTCATGAAGTTGAAGTGGACTTTAATGAACTCAGATGGTTCCTTCATCACTTTGGTAAACAAATCAGTGGTGTCTGCAGTGCAGTTGGAATAAGAGAGGTATTCCACTATAGCGGGGCTACATAATAATAGTATGTTCTATGTTTGTGCCGAGTGCGTTTTGTTTTCATCGTCCTGTTTACTGTCCATTATATGTGCGTCAGTAAATGTTGTCCCTGTAAGTGCAGAGGGGAAGGATGATGGAGAGAGACTGCAGCCACGAGACGGGAATCACCTGTTTGATCCACCTGTTACATCTGGGACATTTTGTATTTAAAAAGAGGAGCAAAGACGAGAGAGAGAGGAGACAAATCGAGAGGAAAAGAAGACAATTTAACCATCCATTTATCAACTCATCACTGCCGATCATTGCTTTAGTCCACTACTTGCTTTTTTCAACATCCGATTCTACATCACAACAGCCAGAGCCGAGCAACCCCGGGGTTCAGAGTCATACCAGCTATTGCCAGGACTTTTCATGGTGAGGGCGTTTTGTTGTCGGGAAGGAGCACAATAACACTACAGTCAGCTTCAATACCGCCAGACTTTATTTTGGACTCTTTTTTCACCATATTTTCAATTGCTGTGTTTATCTAATCCGTGTTTGTATTTGTGTTGCGTGTTTTGGTTTATTGTTTAGGGGCAGGGGAGGGTCAATATAAATATTTGTTTATTCGTGTTCTCTTACAGTAATTAGGCACTGGTGTTTTTGGGATAGTGGTGTCTTGCACGCACATACACATTATATATATTATTGAATATTTGTCTGTCTTTTCATTTTACAATACAGTATATTTGTGTTTAATTTTACATATCTGTTTACTGTTTTCTGATTATTTCGTTGTGTCGGGAAAAGTAAGACAACTTGTAAGGAGTATGGCTTGTTATTAGAGAAAGAAACCTCAGGTGATCCAAGGAATAAGTATTGGTAGTGTAGTGGCCGGTCTGGGTAAGGGGTAGGCCGTTACATCACAGCAAGAGATGTCGTTCTGGACAGCCCCACCACGTGGACATGTGTCTCTTCAAGAACCTTGACGTGTTGCTTCTCCAGGTCGAAAGAGCATTAACTAACATGTGGCAGGATGACATTAAAGACTTGTATCATTGCTTGCATGCCAGAGTACAGGATTGTGCTGCAGCATGAGGAGGCCACAGTTGATTTTAATGCGAGTATACAGTACTATAACATGTGACACTGCCGGTACACAATAAACCCGCCCCATCTTCTTGTGTGTGTGCGATCGTCGTCTTATTCTTAACACAACACATTTGGATGATTCTTCTACACAAATCTTAGTTCTGTGGTGTGACACCTACAAGGTTTTATTTTTTTCACTTCTACCAGTGTATTAAGTATGTATTGCGTAAATAAGATATATTACATCTTGTAAATGAAGATATAGAAGTAATTATCTTATCTCCCAGCAGTGAAGTACATTTAAAGAAATTGAAGAGAGCTGAGTAATTTGAAGCGATGCACTAGATATGCTACAGTAATTCCCAGCACAATTTAAGTCAGACTCCAGCTCTCTGTGTTTCCCTTTGATTTTCTTTTAGTTTTAGGAAATGGGAATCTTGATATTTTATCATATAACATTTATATAATTAACTTTACAAAGCAAAACAACTGAAATATAAATGACTGTTGGCCTTGCAAGCTCATTTAATTCTCACTTAACCTTTTCTTTAAGATGGGTACATCAGCTACACCATTATATTGTGGCAGTTGCTTTGACAATTCCGTGACTGCTTATGCAATGAAGTGATCCCCATTTCAAGCCACTTTTCCTGTGGACACCTATTCCTGCCACTCAAAAAAGGTTTTTATTGAAGGAATTACCTTAAGCTTGTGTATTATAATGTAAAGGTTTTACCAAAAAAGTCATTTAACCTCTAAGGTTCTTTTTAGATCAGTGGACAAGTTAATACTGGAAATGCCTAAATTATTAGCCTTGATTTACAGTTACACCCAGCAATATTTACTCATGTGACATTCACTCATGACAGACATTGGCCAAGGGCCTGTAACTGCCCTTCTCAGGATACCAATCAAATACAAAGTAAGGATACCTCAAGAGAGGCCCAGGGCCTGTCACTGTCCCTGAGTCAGATCTGCACTTCAGAGGACCTTAGCAAAGGCCAAGAGCCACTTCAAGAGCTGCACTCCTGCTGGGACCCTACCTTTGAAAGGTCTGTGCAATAGAAGTCCAGGGCTTGCTTTAAAGCCGTCCCTTGCCGAGTCATGGCTATTCCAGTCCACACTCGTATCAGTACCCCTAGAAGAATTTGCCCTGAATGAACACAACTCATGATATTAACACTCATTATTCAATGCTAAATGTCAATAAGCAACAAGATAACTTCAGTGAAGTAGTACTTAAACTTGTTTTAAATCATTACCCATGTTTATTTGTAGAAAAACCAGGCATACATTTTAGATATGAAAACATACAACCTGAATGATTCAAATTAGGGTCGGCAAGCTTCATATCAGGTGGTGGCTATACTGTAGCTTTAGTTGTTGCACTCTTTGTCTTCTTAAGACAGAAGTGGTGGCTGGCAGTGAAAGGATGGTTGTCGACAGCAAAATCTGACCGAGTTGTTTCCCCTCTGATGTCTCTAAAATGCTTGTTAAACTCTTTTGAATTTAAAGTGACTTTCTGGCTGCTTTATGTAAGATGTTGCATCAGTTGAAACTGGACAGCTTGTAAGTTCCCCTTGTAGCCGTCCGGTGCCACTAAGATTCACACCGTTGATGAGAGGGTGATTTATTTATTTTTTTTGTTGGAAATTCCAGGGACGCACCCAGCCTTGGCCTGACCTGTACACACTCACAAGCAGAGTCACAAAAACAATGAATAAGTAAATAATACATTAAATGAAAACCCAATATACAACAACAACAATCAGACAAACCTCCCCTTTCCCCTAAGGCAATACAGTTGTAACATAACAATGAACCACAACAATAAACACTTACGACAACGTCCTTATACAGTCCAAATCAGCAAAAGCGGATGAAATGGTGTGATGTGAAGATGACAATCCCGAGAACAGCTTCCGTAGTAAATAAGTGAAACAGTCCTACCAGTAGTCCTGAGTGGTGAGGGGTGAGATTTGCAGGAACACTCCTTTTGAAGTTGCATGACGATTAATCCACCACTATACACACGACAGGCAGGCACAAAACAGTCCATTCATCCTAACGGGAAATGATCCAGGGCACAAGCGACTTTTCAGACGACACGTTGGACTTGATACACAAAAACACCAATCTCCTGTTGCTCCGCCGGACCCCCCTTTTCAACTTTCCCACTGACCTCTTTCATCCCCAGCAGCCCCTGCTTCTGTTTCAGTCATCCTAACCCCCTTGGGCTGCTGGGAAATGGAGTTTTTCCCATGGTAGCACTGCTACACCCTTGGCTAGATGAATGTTAGTTAAGTTACTTTTAGCTAACCCTGAGGCATGTTAATCTTCAAGTCCCAAGTCTCCATTTCACATCTTCTTATAAGCATGTACACACTGGTTAGATTATCCAAGCTATAATATATACATTCTAATGGCAAGAACTAGTGCTGGGCGGTATACCGGTTCATACCGAAAACCGTTTTTTTTTATTTTTTATGATATGGATTTTTCTTATATCGCAACACCGGTTTGAATTGTCTAAACGACATTCGGAACGTGGCGCAGCGGGAAACTGTTCAAGTGGGGACCTTTTTCACTGCTACACCGCTAAGCACAGATTTGTTGCTCTAGGGCTCCTTTTCACTGCTACACCACCAAATAGTGGGCGGTAGCATGGGAATGCTGTGCGGTGAAAATGGACAGAGAGCCTGGAGATACTTTAGTTTTAAAAGGTCAGATGTGTAAATACTGTTTCTATACTACTGGATAATACTACAAGCCAAGTTGTACTTGTTTTAAATACAGTGTAATGTACCTGGGTACTGTGTAATAGTGTGACGACATGTTTTCAAACCCCGTCAAAAGTTATATAGCACATTAAATGCTTTGTGTTAAGTGATTCTTAAACTGACTTCTTCTTGCACTAAGAGGAGGCGCCGGCAGCGATCGCCGCACAGAATACGTTCACTTCATGATCTTCCTGCTCTCTGAACATTTAGAATGCTAAAATAAATACTTAATATAATTTTCATGGTGAAATGTATTAAAGCATGCATTAATCATATGGGGGCACGGCGGCGTGCCTGCCTTGCATTTGCATGTTTTTCTGGTGGGTTTACTCGGCGCTTCGGTTTCCTTTCAAAGTCATGTAGGATGTGGGGTTTTGTTGTGCTATATTGACCCTGCTAGTGTATGTTTTGCTTGTATTCATCCTTCGATGTGCTGGCGACTCGTTCAGAGATGGGCGCAACTCTGAATGGATGGCATAATTAAACATGTATTACGAAGATATTTTTAAAGTTCTGAACACTCCATGGGCTAAGTTTATAACTAGTTTTAATTTCACAAAGACGTTTATCGTGTGGTGATTGGTTATGTGGAGAAAGTAAAAGGACGGATAGGAACTGGAGTTTTAGTACGTCAGATAGACACAGCACGCATGCAATAAAGAAAGCCCGCTCAGAAGAACATGCATTGAATTCTGTGTTCGTGTCTCCGACCACCAGATCACAAACCCAACATTTACACAATATTTAAGTTAAACCTGTGCGATACCCATTCATACATCCAGTTTTTTGGAGCCTCGTCACACCTGCCATAAAGGCCTCTACACTGAACGTACACCTGGGGACCCCTTACTGCCAGGGAGCAGCACTACCGCCTCACTACCGTGCTTGTTTAATACCTGCTTTAATGCATTTCATCATGAAAATGATATCAAGTATTTATCTTAGCACTCTAAATTTTTAGAGAGCAGGAATACCATGAAATGAATGGATTCTGTGCGGCGATTGCTGCCTCCTCTTACTGCATAGGAAGTCAGATTAAGAAGCATAGTGATTAACAACAGGGTCGGGGAACACAACACAAAGCATTTAATGTGCTGCATTAACTTATGACGGGGTTTGAGAAAATCAAGTAAATTAAACATTGATATTAGGATGAAGTTTAATTTAAGACATTCTACTTTACAGTAATTATGAAGTAAACTATGAAAATAAAGTGGAAATGTTGACTTTAATCTTGACATAAGCGTCAAAATTAAAGTGGAAATGTTGAGAATAAAGTCAGCATGTCGACTTTATTCTTGACATATACCGGTAGTTTGTTTTTTTTCTTCCCTCTTTACTGTATTTTTTTTTTCTTCACCGT
Source organism: Erpetoichthys calabaricus (assembly GCF_900747795.2). NCBI lineage: Eukaryota > Metazoa > Chordata > Cladistia > Polypteriformes > Polypteridae > Erpetoichthys > Erpetoichthys calabaricus. Next base: position 88,357,750 of record NC_041411.2, on the reverse strand, counting down.
GGCCCTAATGCACTTCCGTAGGGCTATACCACAAATAGCATTATACAGTAAATGCAAGTTGCAGTTATTTTATTTATGTATATAGCTTAGCTTGAAGCAAGGTCCATATTAATGCAGTTTGCCTAAATGATGGTACAGTTGGTAAGATGTCATCACAAAGTTGTACTTGTTTTATTTTATTTTAATTTGGTGAATACTGTGTAATGCACCTGGGCTTGAAGTCTTGAAGTAATAGTGCAGCTATCAGTAATAATACTATTATTTATTTTATTGTTATTATTTATTAGTTTAAATATTATGTAGTTTATTGATGGTAAAGTTGTTGAAAAAGTCACTTTAACGTGTCAGTGGACAGAGATAGTTAACATTAGCAAAGTGTAGTTGGTTCACAAAAAATATTTACTATTTATTCCTTTTCTAAGACATGTTCAGTGCAATACAAGTTTTGACAAGCACCTCTGGATATTTTACTAAGTCTAAATGCCTCTTTGGATGGTTGAAAATATGTTGTCAAAATCATAGTTTAAGTTTTTGCAAAATTTGTTCAATAAAAAGGTTCTATATTTTGACTGCAACTGTCATGCAATGTGATTCCTTCTCTTCATTAGTGTCACCCCCTTGAAAACTATCACTTTATGGGGCCATGCAAACCTGTATTAATACTTGTGTGCACATTAAAATGTTTTTTTGTACAATGTACAATTCTCATAACAGTGGAATAGGTTATTCTTAGCCAGTAATTGCAGTGGAAAATGTGGTTAACATTCACTCATGCATGGGGAAAAAAATACCGTCCAATACCGTGAAACCGGGATAATTTAGAAAAATACCGTGATATAGAATTTTGGTCATACCACCCACCCCTAGCAAGAACGTCTTTTCTTCTGTTTTTCTTTCACATTTGCGTATCCCCCAAAATCCAACACTGTTTTTTAAACACATTTATATGAATCATTAATCATGTGGCTCCTTCTTATCTCATGAGCTAATTTGCACCTGCCTGCTGCTCTGGTTACAGAACATTTTGATTACACAATACAGACAAGGTCAGTCAACAAAAAATAATCAGGTCACTCTTTACTGCATATGATTGGAAGCTAAGAGTAAACCTGACAAAACAACCACTGTTCCCAGCCCACATCATGGATTCTACATTGCGGCCCAACATTGTGTTGTTATCTGACTCACTAGAGCAAATTTTTCTGCCTGAGCTCACCGTTCCGTGGGAAGAATGAATGGAATGAGTGTTAAAGAGCCAAATACAAAGAGGTGAAGAGTAATTGTCACGGAAGAGACTGGAGAGCTAAGTGTTGGCCCATGGAGGTTGGATATTTTAGCTTTGCAGGCTGCCATGCTCAGAATAATAGGAGGGAGAAGAAGGAAAGCCAATTCTACCACTACAGAAACAGCTGAGACCGTGGCGAGAAGGCTCTGGCCCAAGAAGGCAGATCTGTGGCTTGCTGCTAGGGCACAGGCTGGTGTCTGATCCATGGTTAAGGATGGTGTATGTTGTTTGAAAGACTCAAAACACCTGATGATCTCCGGTCACATCATGGATCATGTCCTCTAGTCTAGTATCTTGTAGATGTTTCTGGAAGAATAAGGTATGGGTACAAATCCGGAGTTGAGCAATCTCTATGTGTTGTAAAAAGTAGGAATATGCATACCAGTCAAAGCTACATTTGTATTCCTGGGAAATGCATCAAGCCCATACATTTTATACTAAATATTTCTGTACAGTAGTATTTATTGATTCATCCGTTCAGCCTCTTCCTGAACTGCGTGAACTCCATCAACAACAAATTTAATGTAGGAAATGCTGTATAGCCAAATTTGATGTTGTCAATCAGCAGCACAATCACTTACAGCAGGCTGATTTCGAGCTGATATACAACCTCAAAACACGTCTTTAAACCAGGGGATGAAATGTGCTTAGAATTAACTGGGAGAGCATGCAGTCATCACACAAGAAATCTGCCAATCTGGTAAGAAAATGGAAGCTTTGGGGCTGTGAGTAGCAAAGATTTATCCCAACCAGGGCTCTCTTTTTACTGAATTTTTGCCTTCTTTGAAATTATGATGCACCATGTACTGACTGAAATGGCCACTTTTCCTATTGAATATCTTAACATTTCTCTTATTTGGAAAGAAGACACTGAGTTTTTTTGGCTCTTATTCTCGGTCCTTTTATAAGCAGCCATTAAACAGCATGAATTGATTTTATATTGTGATATTTTGGTATGTGTAGCTGCTATGGAAATTACACAGAAGAAGTTAGGCTGTCATTAGCTTTTATTTATGTGGCATTGAACTCTTCATTCTATTTCTAAACTGTTTTTTTCTGTTTCCACACATGATTATATATGATTAGCACTGCATTTAATTTGTCAATGTAACAATACCATTGAGATTGCTTTTTACTGCACAAGGAATCTATCTGGAACCACATTTTCAAGTTAACCAGCTTTACAAGACAAGGGTTTTTGTGACGCCTTCACATTTTAATTTAAACAATTGGCATGGAAAGGAGTTTCCACTGAAATGAAATGTATTTTACTTTATTTTTAAAATGTTAATGGAAGCCAATTTATGAATATCCATTTGTAATTGAAGTTCGTTATACTACCTTGACAAGCACTTTTTATTATATACACTTACTGTATAGAACCTTTTACAGGGGAAAAAAGAACATTAGACCAACTGACAAGAGCAGGCTATTGAGCCCAACAAACGTGTCTCCTATTCACCCAATTTGTATAAAATAATACCAGGATGACATTTGAAAGACCCTAAAGTCCTACTCTCTACCACATGACTTATTCATTTATTCCATGTGTCTTTAATTCTTTGCATGAAGACAAGCACTTCCACAAATTCACTATAAATTACAAAATGCATTTTATTACACTGCACAGACAGTTTATCTCACTCGGGCATTCGACTCCTTTTATATCTTACTAGAAACACACGGACCTCTTGTCCTCTCAAGATCAAGGTTCCAGCCCCAGCAGGTTGCCACACGACATGTGCTTGATGCCTGGCAGATGCTGTTAGCTGTCACATAATTGGCTTCTGAAATTTGTTTCATGCTCAGCAGATGTCTCTGCTCTTCTTTTTCTTATTTTGTCATAGGAGAGACATGAACCCCAAAAACTTTAACTATTCACATTTTTTGCATCACCAGTGCATATTACACCATAAGCTTTCAATTAAGATCAATGTTCTAGTCCCAGTGCTTCACAAATAATCATGTGACAGACAGACACAACCATTAGAATTTTATATACATAGATAACTATTGATAATAATTTAACTCCTGTCAGCCAGCACGATTACAAAGTCCTTACAAGGACTCTGGGCATTGGACAAGAAATGTCCTGAGCCACCAGGGTGTGTTCATACAGTAGATAAAGGGTTTCTGTACACACGTTTTCATGGAGGCTAATTTGGCCATTTACCTAAGTCATTAATTTGGCTATTCTATCTGATTCTTACCTGACCAACTCCCTGCCTATCATTTTTGTGTCAGCTTATCTCTCAACTCCAGCCTTCTTTAGGCTGTGGCAGGGAAGCAGCGTCTACTCCATCCCCAACCAGTGTAGACAGACCAGTCTAATTACTTCTAATGTCAATTTCAATTACAAGCAGGACAAGCTCCTGAGAGGCAGACCTGGCAGCTCAGCCCTTTAAGTGTTATGGCTGCAGATTTGTGGTATAATAGGCCCAGAAGCCTCCAGAAAGATCTCTTCCTAGGCATTGGTCCAAATTACTGCATTACACATGAATGTGTGAGAGCTTGGAGATGGGGAAGAGAAAGACAACCCCAGTCTGAAGGATGCACATTGATAATATGAGCAGGTTTTGGTAATTAGCTCCGGTATGGGCATGGGGACAGAGGCCTATGAGAGGAAGGTGTTTGTGCTTATTGGTCGAGAAGCAAGTGTAGCTGTCTTCCGATATTTTTGCTAAAATTATAAAAATGGGCCAAACTACAGTCATGTTCTACATTCTTTATATATGAATGCAGATGATAACTTCACTGTCATTGCAACATTAAGCTAACAAAACAACTATTTGATTAAAAGGCATTGCTTTCTTTAATCCCATTCTATTTCATTTTCCTTTCTTTCCTGTTTGCTTGTTGCAAATTTTGCTGATTTGTTTTGAACAGATTTTTTCAGCTTTTATAAAACTAGGGGGCTTTGTCCCCTGCTCACTTCGCTCGCCAGCAAACCCCACCCCCCACCAGACACTCGCGTTGTAAAGAGGGGACTGAACGCACCCCAAGGAGAAGCGATCATCCTCCGAAACCCCTTCTTAAACGGTGATATAATGGGAAACATAGGTTGTTTTTACCTCATCTTTGCTTGATCAACTGCTGCTGCCGTGCTGCGTGATCTGCATCTTGCGCAGCACACTTCTGTCATATTACCTATGTCCAACATTCGATCTCTTTTCTCTTTTACCTTTTTCATCAGTATCAAATTGAATTTTGATTCTGTGTTTAGAATTTCATCGTGACAGCACAACATATAACTGCCCGTGAGTGAATATCATTATTTTCACTCTACAAGAAATGTGTCTGACAATAGCATTCACACAAATGAGAAATGATTTCTCTTGCGGGATTTCACTTTCACCAAACAACAAATCTTTTAATTCTCGTGGATACACCTCTTCATTGGGAAGAAACACTACTTTTTTTTTCCCTGATGGCAATATATTCGATCTCTTTTCGTTGTTCTGTTATTTCACCGAGTAATATTTTCCGTTTGTTTGCGCTAATGTGATCTTTACTATCATTTTTTTGAGAGATTTTCAGATTTTCCTACTTCCATTATCTCTAACCTGCTCTGCATGTGTATTGCGCCAATGTTTTTGAATTCTTTACAAAGTTCTACTTTGTCATCTACTCTTTGTCTTTTATTTCTGGCTCCAGGCGTCATTAAATCTCTTGGCACAAAGACTCGCCTTGCGGGACGTGAAAGTGTCTCTCTGAGAAGATCACGTCTTGTCTCCTTCCAACCTTCCAAGATTTTTTTTATAATAGAGAGATATAAGCATCTACAGTATGTCCATGTTGGTCTTTCAGAGTTTGGAGCAATTCTGTACTGCTATAATGCCAAACATTTTTTTTGAAAAATTAAAAAAAAAAAAAAGAATGCTTATTTGAATATCATACATGTGTACATAGAATTGAGGGCAAACTATTTGATTCTGTGATTTGAGCCTAATCATGTTTCACATACATATATTTTTTAGCTGAAGCATAGGATAGCTCTTTCAGGCAGGGACCTTAATTGATTAGAGCAGATGCACTATTCACAGATGATTAAAGAAGGTGCTATATTGGAGTCTTAGGGGTCATGCACACCACATGCAGATAGCTCACTGAATGGGCTAATTTGGTAGTAATCCAGTACATGGTATTAGCTAGTGGAAAGTGAGCATATATAAAGCCTCTCAAGATGCCTCAGGACAGAAGACCCACTGGCACAAATGTGACATTGACTCTGTCCGAAGAACTGCGCCTCCAGTCCTACCGAAAGATGGAACTGCAGCCATCAAAAACCCCACTGAATATCTACAAGACTATTGCACTGTTCCAATGGTCTCTCTTTGGCTGTATTTATATGTATAACTAGCAAAATACCTGCGCTTTGCAGCGGTGAAGTACTGCTTTAAAATTTTTATTAAGAAGAAAAGTAAACCTTTTTAAACTGAGGGAAAATATACCAATAATTATTTGTTAAGGA